>NC_066849.1:18865225-19052725 GCF_001640805.2 Lates calcarifer | reverse complement strand
CCTTTAGGTGTTTTGGGATGCTGCTGAGTCCAGGACAGAAAGTCTGCAACAGTGACATGCATCTACTAGACATGGTGAGCAGAAACTGACTTTGCTTGTTTTATTGGTTAGATACAGTATACAGTTCATAATGATGTTTGAGAGTAGATCACATGCCTTTTATATGTGGAGAATAGGCACCACAATGATTTATAAAAACACTTATACTTAACCTTCTTTTTTGGTTAGTTGGTTGACTAAGCATATTCAGAGTTTTAACACCTGTGCACTCGCTAATGGTCACAAACTTAATTATTATATATTTATTTATTTAAGTCATGTTCAAGTGACTTGCAATTTACAGTGTATAAAATAAAACTGTAACAACAACATAAGCCTTTGGATAAATCTGTACACAGGAGTCGATGGGGAAGAGCTCTGATGGGAAGGCCTATGTTATCACAGGAACATGGAACCCCAACATGGCAGCCTTCCAGCCACTGAATGAAGACACACCTAAAGGTGAGGACTAGGCCTTTGACTTTGCAGTTCTTACACTTTTAAATGAAGTTACATTTTTTTAGCTATTGAAAATGTTTTCAGAGTAATTGGGCAGTTAGTTTTGATTTGTGGTCTGTCTCAAGTAGAATTTAGCATTCCCTGTTAATTGGCTGTTTACACACATATGAAAGAGGAATTATTTCCATACATTATTGTCACAAATGTGATGGAGACCAGCACAAAGCTCAGGTCATGTCAGCGAAATCATGCAGTGCTTGCAGTGGAGCTTGGATGTGATAATTGCCTTCCTCCATTCTCTAACATAACTTATAGTCTTGTGCCTGGCCTTGTGACGCCTTGCTTGTCAAAGCTTGGCATATTTTCACACATGGAAGCGTGAACATGCTGCGTCAGGCAGCAGAGCCAAAAGAGCTATGGACACGTGTGATAAATAGAATTAAAAGCAGCATTGTGAGGAGATTATTCTTACGCAATTCACTTTGCTGTCCTGTCTTATCCAAGTATTTGGGTTGTATACAATTTGACTTTTTGTTCTGTATGATGAAGCTTCTCTCAGTTCAAGTAGATAACGGTGAAGTAAAAACTAATGGATTATTCTATTATACACACAAATTATATATTATATATTGGTAATATATTTAGTTGATGTAATACTTAAGACGTAGGCAGCTAAATGTAGTTATTAAGTTAAAAAAAGGGTTTATTGATTTAGTTAGAACTGTTTATCGACATCTAGAACTTGAATTTAACAAAAACATAAAATGAAATATTCATGGTTTAGATACTCAAAAATATATTTAAATAATGTAATATTTTATTTACGTTTTTAAAACAGAATTGCTGCCTGAAATTTGTGTGGTGTGTGTGTTCATAAATCAGAGTGTACTCAGATATGTATATTGGAGTTGAGTAAGTTGTACCTGCAAACAGGCCAATTAAATTGTCTTTTAAAAAGGATGCAGTCATGTTCAGATGGGATCCTACCAAGTCAGTGTATCGGGGCAGAGAGCTTGCCTCACTAAATCCATTACACCTAACAAATCAGACGACTTGGCAACTTGCTGACTCGAAGGCTCAGAGAGTTTGACTTGAAGGTGGATGGCAGGTCTGTCAAAGCAGTCTAGCTCATGGGAGTCAGGCAGCGTAAGACCTGACTAACTTCAGCACACACGCACACGCATCGCACTGTCTTACTGGCAGAGAGAAATCTGAGATCCTCTGAAGTGGTTGATAGTTGTTACACATACTTTGTAGTTACATTATTTATTAAACAGAAATACCATCTAAGAGTTTGAAGCAAATCATGAGATTTATGAGAGTTAATAGTTTTTCATAAATTGTTGTTCATTCCCACTATTGTGATGTAGAACTGGTGGTGATTTTTTTAAGTGGAGGTTTTGAAATCAATTTACTTTCCTCTGGATTATTGTGGAATTTCCAGCTGTGCAAGTAATTGGTTAACAGACCAAAAATGTTTTACTTGTTCGAGTTCTGGTGAAGATGTGATAAAAATGGCTGCAAATTGAAGCTCTAAGAAATCTTTGTCCAGAATGTTCTCATATATTCTCTATAATTGAGCTGTCTTTTACTGTATAGATGCTAATTGATTCCAAATGATATTGTTTTAATGTGACTTGCAGGCTGTGATGTCAAACCTGGGGCTCCTGAACCATCAAAAGAGATGTCTTTATTATGTCAAAAAAATGGAATATTAGTGCCAAGAGTGTAGCAGTTCATTGCTACCTGAAGCTGCAAACAAGTCTTTTACATCCAAAAAACATTTCTCTAAACAAGCAGACATTATCATAATTACTGTATATTAAGATCTGGGTGCTTAGTTCATGGCCTTCTACATGTTGTTTAAAATAGTAAAACTTCAGCCCCTCTGTCCTTTTTCCCATTTGTTTATTCCTCCTTTATGATTGAACTGTCCCCAAAACAGGGGCATTAAGTGATTTGTTAGTTTGAGGCCCACATCTCTTTGTGTATGAAGGTCTTATCTTCAGGGCGCACCTAGCAGGATAATCATGTTATCTAAGAGATAAATTTACAGTATAGACTCCATTTGTAAAGTTGGAGACACTAAGGGTATGTCCTAATCCACTAGGGGGTGTGACATCCCTACAGGATACATGATATTTATTTTCTGCCTTCCGGTAGAAGCCAATCGGATGAATAGCGAAATCTCTTCAACCTACAGTCACATATATGGAGTTCTGTGTTCATTGTGAAGTTAGATTGCTTTATTAGCTGTGAGTATTTGTTCAAATAGAAAAAATAATAAATATTTTTTTATTTTCTGGTTTTGGTGCAGACTTAGTGTATACCAGCTTTCGGCTGGTGGACGACTCATAACCTGGTTACACTTTGAATTCTCTTAAAGGTGCAATGCACTCAGAGCTGTTTTTCATTTGAGTCTAACTCTGTAATTTAACCTTTTTCACAGACAATAGGTAAATGGGCTTCATTGACTGAAGTCAGTGTTCCCTTTTATACAGATTGATGATTCATATGAAGTAAAAAGAAGGAACAAAGGAGTCTCTCATAATGACTCCACAGTAACCTTGCTTTTTTTCTTGTTTTGCTCTTTCTCCTTGGTGTGGGCCAGATAAGCAAGTCTATATGACAGTGGCGGTGGACCTGGTAGTGACTGAAGTGGTGGAGCCAGTTCGCTTCCTGCTGGAAACTCTGGTCAGGGTCTATCCATCAAACGAACGCTTCTGGTACTTCAGCCGCAAAACCTTCAGTGAGACCTTCTACCTCAAACTCAGACAGGTATTTCTACAACTATTAAACCTTATAGTACCTGCATTTCTACTTGTTCATACATGTTCAGTTGTCTGTTGAAACCACAGTCTGTCAGATTGACCAACAAAGGAAGTTTTCTGTATTTTATTCTGATTTTTGGTTAATTCTTTAATTTCAGTGCCAGTCTGTGCCTATTGCCAGATCGAGACAGTGGTGGAATATAGACTAACTATCAGTTATCGGAAATGACAAAGCTTTTTGAATGAGTGTCAAAACACAGAGCAAACAGTTCAGTTACTACTACCATATGTCTTGGATACTTCAGGCATATTGTTTTGTTAGTGTATTTGTCAGTTCAAGTTGGTTGGATAACTTATGGTTAAGCTGTAGATAGTTCCTGATTGATTGCTTGTACAGCTAGATGCTGTAACAATATATTTCATGGGATTTTATGCCAACTATTAATAATAATTTTGACAGTTGCCTAATATCTCTTGGGGAAGTAGATCATTTTAAATCTGTAAACAGGACTACTTTTTGGTCTGTGAAGTACCCTATCTATGTTTTATTTGCTGTATTAACCAAAAACAGACTTTCCTGTCTGGTTGTTTATGTCAGCAGTTTGTCAATTATTTGTCAAGAAAACTTTTCCAAAAAGTTGTCTATATTATCATATGTATCAGTCACCATAAAAATCACATTCATTGTGATTGTGAATATTACCCATATTGACCACCTGATTAGCTGGTTTACTGAATAATTTCAGTTGCATGATCAGGAAGACTAATGTTTGCCTCGAAGAAATTTTAGTTTGTTTGCATTCAATCTGCTTTGTTTACTGTAGTTTAACTGATTTCTTAAAACACATTTGGTAATGATTTATTAATGCTCAAAACAAAGAAATAACACCTTCAATATTTATGTTAGTGTAGGTAATGGATCAACAATCCATTGTGATTTTCACTCACTTACAATAGGATGTATATTGTTTTACATAGAGGTACAAAAGTAATGAAATGACTAAATGAACTGAGGCAGTCTAGTAGAGTCCCCTTGCACCGCAAGATGTGAGCCATACTGGTTTGATTTTTCAAGGTTATTCAAGTCAAATAAAGTTCATTAAAATAGCCCAGTATTGCATATGTCTAAAAGGGCTTTACTGCCCACAACAGCATTAGTTCCCAGCCCAGCCCAGGCTTCTCAAAAAAGATGAGGGAAATGTGGAGCAAGTGGATGGACAGCTTGGAGGATGTGTGGAGTGGAGGAGGAGGTCAGAGCGGGCAGATTGGAGGCGTATTTGTGTGTCAGTGACCAGTCAAATGCTGTACCCAGGAGAACTGAAACACTTGGTAGTTGTAAGAGCTAAAGATATGTGCTGAAAGATGCAAATATCTCATCAGCTGACTTTCATCTCTCTCCTTCCATCTGTGCAACCCCCACTTTTGCTTCCACTTTTAGTGTTACTGCGTCTAATTTTCAAGCTGGTGCATTGATTTTCAACATGTTACTCCTTCCCCCTGCTATGCCACAGTTTCTGCAGCAGATCTCTTTGTTGTATAATATATAGGATGTAAGGTTGTGTGCTCTCTCCTTTGCATGGGTCAACATTCCACTTATCCCTGATAATTAACAGAAACTGTGTTAAACTCCATCTCAAATTTATCTTTTGAGCTGATGTCTGAGAGCCGTATAATAGCAACCACAATCCACTGATGTGATGGATGTTGTTGATGCCAACAGATAAACTGTATCCTTCCTGTATCTTACCATTAATGTCTAATGGCAAACCTCACACACCCTGAGATGTTTGCCCTTTTGAGTTTCCTCACAACTTGTCTGATTAAAAAGTGCTGAGATAGAGTGGAGAATGCACATTCACTTACCTCCCACCAACACAAGGACACCCATCCTGAGCAGTTGCTGCAGGTACTTAGAAAAAAAAATACAGTTAAGCTGTAAGCTTCTTCTCCCCTGTTAAAAAGCAGATCTCCTTTAGTAGGCCGTGGGGAGCTGGCAAAGCAGTGAAGTGTGGGGAAGCTTTGGATTGTAGGGAGCTAATAAGAGGCTCTGTCGCATTATTGGTGTGTGGGTAATTAACAGCGGCGGTCTGACTCGTCCGCCTGATTGCCTCTGTAGTTATCTCCTCAGTAAATGGAAGAGTGTTGGACTGGTGCTGTGGTTAAGAGCTAATTAAAAGATAATATTGTGTGGAGGTTTTTGTGAAAGATGGCAATCGCAGGTGATACACACACATATGAAATAGGTAGTTCCGTTGTCTTATTTTGCCAAAAACTGTCATTAGCCAGCTAAAGTACCAAGGACTAATTGTGTGTGCCAGCCTCTCAGAATGTTTTCCATGTCTTTGTTACTGGAAAATGTATTCGGTGTCTGCTTTACCAGGAAACAGACCTGCCATGGCTGTGGGCTAGATCGTCTTTGTCAAGTCCAAATTGATTTCAGTCAAGTTTTAAGTTAAGACTGGGACTGAAGAGAATATTGTTTACATGTCTCTCCCAAAGTAATAATTAGGATATAGGAGTTTCTAAAACATCAACAGTAATTTAATGTAAACATAAAATATCTGCAGGGGCCAAACACACACAAGTGAATGCTCACATTTCTTTCTCTGATGCCAGGAAGAAAAACAAAAATCAACAAAATATCAGGAAAATATATATATTTTTTCTGTTTAGATGAAAAAAGCCTGAATCACCGTTAGTAAATGGGACCAACTGCAATTAGATCACAATGATTGAAAATTGCCTTGGAGGAGAAAAATACCTGGTGATGTTACAAAGACCCATTAACTGTTAAGGCAGTCCTGTTTTGTGTGGTAAAGTGGGATTCATGTCACAGAATAACATTTATCAGAGAGATGTTCTTTATATAAACAAACAATGTCTGGTAATTCTTTCCTCTTATGTTTTTCTTATTATAAATCCACAGTCGATGATACTGTGTTTATGCAGTGGGCTTGCTATGGCCCAAATTTCTGTCACAGTATTATCAGTGTTAATAATTCATTGTATAGGGTTAACAATTCACTGGCAGAGGCCATAGCAAAGCAAATGTGTTACCTAAGCTTCCTCAGATTTTCTCTAAAAATAGGCTAGGCTTGATATTCTCTCCCAATTTGTGCTCTCATCACTGACTTGAGTTAGTCATTAGACGCCATGCGAGTGGGCAGATCAATGCAGCTCATTGATCCATTCTACCAGGTAGAGGAGAGAGACAACAGCACTACAGTAATTGAATAGACCAGAAATAAACATCAGTAGCTTATGACACTCAAGGTCAAGTCTGCTGGTGTCTTTGTTCTCTTGTGCATTTCTTTAGTCTGTTATGGAGGATTTAAAGAGCAGTTTAAGCTATACTATGCAATTTTTACACTCCTGACCTCAAAATGAACTTGTTGCTGTGATCGTTGATATACTCAATCAATCAATTTAGTCAAGCTCTTATGGCTGATGTGTTAGCCAGTACTTTAGTAACTGTACCTGCCCAGCAAAGATAGAGCATCCTATTTAGAGTCAACTGGTTGGATGTAAGTCCAGTCTTCACTGAGTGAACTATAGTACCTGTGTCTCTTTGGCTCTCTAGATGTTTGACTCTGATAATGGTTGTTAATTTGTTAATTGAATTATTAATCCATTGTTTATTTATTTGAGTGTATGGTTCCAAAACAAAATTTCACACAAAATGCACAATGCTTAAATGCAGTTTATGACTGTTTAGACTTTTTTGCTTCATTCATATATATATATATATATATATATTTTTTTTTTTTTTTTGTCTCTTTGCATTTTCTTACTCATACCATACCAGTCATTGTTTTGCACCTGCACAGTCAGCCTGTGTGAGCTTGTTAGCTGCTCATGACTGCCCAAGGTTTTACATGGCTTTTCTTGTTCACCCCGGTCACTTCCACGAGGTTGATGGCTCATAAATTGGATCGTAGCTGCCTCTCCACCGCTGATGGTAGTGCTCCTCTACTAGTTCCATATACTTGGCTCTTTTTCTTTTCATTGGTGTTATCTGATGAGACTGCAAGCTCTGGCCTGACCAGCTGCTTTGTCGATTCAGACAGTTGGTCGATGTCAGGTCTAGGGGTGGTCATGCTGATTGCCTTCTTGAGATTGACCCCCAACTGCCAGTCTCATCCTGACATGTGTAGGTATTCTCTCTAAAGCTGTGGCAGCTGTCTGTCCTGGACAAATGGGAGTAGAGGCTCTGCTGATTGGAGGAATCAGGTCAACTTGTTAATATTATACTCTGGCTTCTCACTAACTGTCCTGAGATTAAAGGGGCTGACAGTCTGCAGAGGATCTTGATTTTGCTGGCTGCCATCTCATTGTTGCCAATTAATAGCACTTCTGTCTCAGCCACCTGGTTCCTGATAGTTGTTCAGTTGGTCAGATTGTCAGTTGTCTATGAATTCCCTTTGCGTCCTTTTGAGTTTACATGGGGGGAAAATAAAACAAATCTTGATAATATTTACATTTGTCAGAAACAAACAGGACAACAGAAAACATAACTTATCAAACCTGTTGATCAATTTGATGTTTTTGAAATTTCTTGTGAAGAGACCATAAGTCTGATCGTGTGTGTGTGTTTGTGTGTTTATGTGTATACAGCAGGCACCAGATAGGGTGGGTCAGAGTGATGCTGTCTATGAGGTGGTGAGTCTTCAGAGGGAGGCAGAGAGAAGCAATGAAATAAGAGGACGACAGGCCTCGCCCACTGAGGAGGAGGAGGCCGATGAAGGTATGGACCTATCTCTCTCTTTTTCTCTCCTGCTCTCTCCTTAGGTGCTCAGTTTCTCCTTCTCTTACTGTTTGTTAAATTAATGTTATACAATAAGTAATAGAAATACCACAGTACACAATCATTAGTATGTAATACTACTAAAACTTGAAATCTTTGAAAAGCCAGCCAGGTTTAGTCTCTGTCTCTTTACATCAGTGATAAGATGCCAGAATTCTTTCTTCCATATTCACACACAGGCACACACACATGCCATAACCCAACATAATTTGTCTTCCCAATCTTGCTTGATTGAAAAATGCAACGTTGCTTTGTGTAGCACCATACAAATCCTATATTGCCTCAATATCTGAGAAAAATGGGACTCTCCCTTCTGAATCTTCAGAGGCATCAAAAAGAAAATAATTTATTTACTACAAACAGCTTCTTGGAGGAAGAATTAGCTTTACATTCTATATAACCAGCAGTCTTTTTTTTCCTGGCTGGCATGAACGCCTCATCTAAATGAGATCATATGTCCAGATATTCAGTCTGAAATAAAGGTTTACCAACACACACCATCACTGTGTGTTTTTGTCCCAGGGCCTGGTCACAAACACAAATGTGTAGTATTTATGGGCTGACATGAATCAACACTGAAGTTTAATTTTGTTTAGGCACATAAACATTGGCAGGGATGTATGCACATGTGTGTTTGAACATGTGTTCATGTGGGTTGTGTGTAGGTGAGTGTGACAAGGCGTGTGATAACAGCAATGTGGATAGATTGCGGGTACTCAGTTTGAGAGTGTGTGTGTGTGTGTGTGTGTGTTTCACTGTAGCCAGCAATGCAGACAGATTCTCAGGGGTTTTGGATAGCTGTTTGTGTGATTATGTATGTGTATGTATGTGCTTGTGCGTCAAGCATGAGTGGTTTCGTGTGGATCCCTGCCCAGTCCTGTTGGGGCTTGATGGCTTATTGCACTGCAGTGTCAAAATCCACATGAATAAATGATCTGCCTGCTTAGGTCAAGCAGACCTGACCATGGAAAGTTATTTGTTTAGATCCCAGAAATTCTTTATTTTCATTTTTAATTAATGACATTTGTAACCAGCTGGACACTGCCAGTTGTTAAAATCATTCAGAAGTTACTTATCAACCAAGTTGCCTGTGATGTTATTGCCTTGTCATTGTCTTGATTAATACTGTGAATCAATTAAATTTAAAAACAACCAGTTTAGGTGACAAGCCAGCACAGTTAATGTTTTCCTGCCAATAATAGCAGCTTTGCCAGAGGGGTGGAGGCAAAACAGCACTAACATTATCAGCACCAACTCTGGCTGTTAGACTCCAGTGGTTCCCAAACATGACCCAGTTTCAGGCCACTAATATAAACAGGACTGGCATTTCCACCTGACCACTGGCTCCGTAGTGCAGGTGTCGCAGATTAGGCCTGGCCACAATTCAGACTGCACGCTGCATGATAATGCTGGTTTGGATAAAAGTGAACATTTCTGTTTTCATTTAGCTGTTGGTGTATGCGTGTGTGCACATCCCTGTTTCAGTTCAGAGGATTTTCCCCATCCAGGTTTCACAGTCTGTGAAATAATGCTAACAGCAGTCAAATGGAGATCATCCCATTGACTGAAATATTTTAATGAACAAAATCTGCATGAAATGTACTAAATCACTGTATTATTTATTTTATATATCCAAATACAAAGAAATAGCCTTGGTGGATAATACACAGGTTAATTAGTCCCACCTACGAGGGAAACTGGTAATATTTTAACAGGATACAAAAGCCTGCCGTTTTCTGGTAGGACGATCAAAACACTGCAGTGGAGTATTGACCTCCGCCCACATGAATGTGAGGGTACACAATATAAACCTTGAAAAAAACATCTCTTATTCAAAATGAAATGAAAACTTTTTTGTAAAAATGCTTTTATAAATTGTGACTGCAACATCATTGAAGGCTCATCTTCATTTTATTGTGTCGCCTTTCTCTCTCTATGCCACTGTCAAGTTGTCTGCTTTTTTCACCTTGGAGCGCTAAAATGTATTAACAGAGTAGGAGGGGAAAAAAGTGTCTCCTATGTCTAGCTGCCGACTCGCCCAAAGTCACGAGTCAGCCGCCAAGGCTGGAGCTGACGGCTTTCAACTGGCACCGTGGGAGCCATTCACAGGGCTTTTTCTATAACGCCCCTCTCCTCCCCCAGAGCTGAAAATTGGAGGCGCTCTGGGCCGTGGAGCTGGGGGTCAGCCTCATTGTGTACAGAAATGAATACACTCCCAGTGTAGATGCCACCGCTGCGAGCACACACACATTCAATTCATGTCAATGTTTTTTTTTTTTTCTTGGAAGCTGTAGATGTGGAAAATAGGCCTGAAGCTGAAAATCTCTTTTTTCCTTTGCTTTTCCTTTCATAGCATGCATTGTAATGGTTACTTATTGTGTTTCTGTTACCCTCTCTTATCCACACATGCACGCGCACACAATTTCAGTGTGTTCCTATTTTATATACATTCACACAGACTGTGATCATACACCGCATATGTCCATAGAGTCATATGCGGTGCTTTATAATTTACACCTGGAAACGTCCTGTATCTGCATAATATAACAATTAAGAGGTAAAGGGTGGAAAACAAAGTGCAAAACATAGTAAAGAACATTAAATAAAAAATTAAAGATAAAAATAAAAGTGTTAAAATAGCCATCTTTATGATGCTAGTAGGGGATTTCTGCTTGCTTTCATGTAGACAAAACCAATCCACTAGTGGCTTCAGCATCACAGAGATCCTGTTTGAAAATAATCCTACAGTGAATACACAGCCCCTCTCCAGATTAAAAGGTAACAGTAATGGCCCTCATCTTCACAGTTTCTTTCATCACCTGGTAAGTTGGCAGTGGCATTGGACTCGCGCTTCCTCGCCACGTGGCCTCAGCCAATCTGAGAACAGAGGCAGCAGCTTTGTGCTGGGTCTGAAACATTTGAAAGGGCTCATCAAGCATTTATAAAGACCTGAAAAGCTCCTGCTGAGCCTGTGAGGATGTATAGGAGCAGCAGTGCATTGAGGATAGTGGCTGTGTGTTCTAGAGGAAAATGTCTTGACTCATTATTTAATGTTAAAGTCTTGGTAAAGGCTTCAGTGGGGGTGAATGATGCCTTTTAACACTTTTGAGGGCTGTTGCTGTTTGGTTTTGTTGTTGAGATGTCAGTGAAGCCTAATGCCATGTCCTGAGAAGTTCATTGCCACCACTGTGCTTTTTAATGTTTATGTCAGTTGGTGAAAGGAGCTTTTAAAATGTAAAATTCAGCTTCATTAAACCTGCAGACACCCTAAAAGAAAGATTGCTGTACTGTAAAATTGTTAAAACTATGGCAACACCCACAGTATTTTTACATCTAGGCAACCAGGATGTCGTGACATAATTTAGTCAGACAAGCTTTGTTTTTCCTCAAAAGTCATTTTTGTAGTAAGACTTGTTTACAAATATTCCCAGTCATCTTTTGCAGCTTATGGAATAGAATGAAGAAAATGATACACCAAAGTGCACTGACAGTGTCATGTGTCTTGTAGTTGTGTGGTGTTATTGGACTTTGGACTTACACACATACTAATAATTAGTGTGTCTCAATATCATACTGTAAATACAGATTTTCTTTGCCTGTTGTTCATGTTACCGTATTCTCTGGGTAAATAAGGTTGCTTTTTATAGAGACATCCAGTGTCTGTTTATTTTGTATTTCTAAACCAGGATTTATATAGAAAGTGCTTTGTCAACATCCATTTTAATTTGAAACTTAGGGAGAAGGTGAATTCTGAGATAACCCTGCACAAAAAAGACAGTGTGTGAGTCACTCTTAATATCCAGTTTTATTTCTGTGTTTGTCTTTTTTTGAGTGTTTAACACCTTTAAACCTTGGTTTCTGTGTGCTATATATATAGACATACATGGTGCTACAGCAGTAATATAAACAACATACCGTGTGAATCTGTGTGTGTGTGTGTTTGTTTCAGTGGGCGGTTTCTGTGTGGGGATCAGTTCATCTCTCCAGCAGCAGAGCAGGCCAGACAGTCAATTAGTGCTTCTGCATCTAAACACAAGTGGTTCGCTGTGCTGATTGCCTCTTGTCTGCCTCACGAACCGCCAGACAGAGGAGCAGTAATAATGGAAGGTGTAGGCACTGCACAGGCACTCCTGCCTCCATTTGACTGTGTGGCATCAGTATTAACAAGTTTTAAAATTTTCAGTCTGGAAACTTTAGGTGACCTTCATCAGAACTGCTAAAAAAATAGGTGAAACATCTTTAAGACTAACCAACGTGCCCTGTAAAGTTTTCTCATGTGGACAAAGGTTGCAGATGTTCATATCCATTCATTTATTGTATTCTCTAAATGTCTGTTAATATCTGGGTGTGTTTGTGTTTGCTGCAGATAGTGACAGTGAAATCTCCAGTGGGACAGGAGACGTTTCCAAAGACTGTCCTGAGAAAATCCTTGAGTCCTGGGGAGGAATCCTCAACAGATGGTAAGGTTTCAAAATACATACATAGACTCAGAGTTGTTGATATTGCATATGACAAAAACATTTACATCAAATGAGATGAGGGAGAGACATCTGGAATCTACTGAGAGATATAGAAACAGAGTACAGCAAGATAGGAGGAGGATGTGAGACAAGTTGGAAGAGAATCTAATGATAATAATGATGTGCAGACATTCACAATAAGTCACAATTTAGCCCCAAGTAAAAAAATTGTTTCAAGAGCCACATATACCATTGACGTTTTTTATCGAAAGCCTAGAGTTTTCAATTATACTAAATATGTCACACTATATTTTTCACAAGGCATTTTGAATATTTCAATTATTTGCAAAGTCCTTTAAAATACTATTAGAATCATAATGTGCTGATACAGAATTGGTATGAGCAGAAGCATGATATCTATCTAAAATTAAGGAAACCTTAAGTGAAATTTGATGGGGGAAAAAGTAAGACCTCGCAAGGGGTTGTACTTAAACATTGCCAAAAAAGATATACATGTACATAGGTAACTTGTGAACAAGTCACAGTATCATTAACTTCTAATAGGATACAGCAAAGGAAAGTGAGTATAAACAGAAAATTCATTACAAACTAGTGAAAATATACCATAGAAGTAATAAAAGCAGTCAGGTCAGACATAAATTTTAGCCCTTTAGTCTCTTCATCTTGTGTTATGACACGACAAAGTGATGTTGAAAAATAATTCGGGCCTACTGTACCTCATACAGACTGTGATTTACCATACAGGACTGGGATCTTCCCCATTATTACAGTTTGATTGTTTTATCATCCCAATTTGTATGGAAAGCAGTTTCCTTCAGATAACTCCATTAATTTGTCTGCTATAACACATACTGTCACTGTTCTAATACTTTGTGCATTTATAACAACCAGGCTTGATGCATACATCGGCATAATTAACTGAATAAAAGATGCTTCTGGCTTTTCATTTGATTTCACAGCCTGTTTTCTTGCTGTTGCATCAGCACAATGAAGTGAAGTAGTTTATTGGGAAATTGCTTTCATATGGCCTCAATAAATGCATTATGATGAGATTTCAAGCATCATTAAAAAGAGCTGACAGTGTGTTTTCAAAAGCAGGATATTTATTTCTCTCATGTGGGAGAATGCTAACGGCATGGCAACACTGCAGTTTATTCTCTAGACTATAGTATTGTATTCTGTGCTGTACTGAATAGCATTCTCAATAATGTACTGAATGGAGTAGGTAGTACTTAAATTAACACTGTAGTTAATAATGAAGTTTATCTGTAGTTGTCTGCATATTGTACTCAATACTATAGTTTGTGTAATTGTAGTACATTTAAGTGAGGCAGTGAACCTTGAGCTACTGTTAATGTGTGTTTTGCACTGGGCAGCTTCCATTGTAATTGTGTGCACCAGTATAAATGGATAACCTAGTGTTCAGTCAGCCTTCCCTACCTGACCAGAATACTGAAGAAAAAAAACAAATTTTCATTCTGATCTAATTATACTTAAACTGAATAACTAGGTTATTCTTAAGGAAAAAAAGTCATCATGTCTGTGCAATATCAACTGCCCAAATGTCACTGTTGCACCCAAAGAACATCATAGAAAAACAATCTGTCCAGCTGCATTTCAAATTAATATTTAAAATGGCTCACATGCATTAAATGAGATTATGAAATAATGCATTACTTTTGTGTGTGTGTGTATCAGGCATGGAAACCTGTCCACTAGGCCGAAGGGCTTGCCCTCATTGGTTCGCAGTGGCATTCCTGAGCCACTCAGAGCTGAGGTCTGGCAGCTGCTGGCTGGTTGCCACGACAACCACGACCTGCTTGAGCATTACCGCATCCTCATCACCAAGGTAAACGCACACACACAAATCAGGCATGGAGGCACCTGCTAATAACAAGTTGCATGTGCACATTTCTCATGCTTTTGTGTGGACGTATGTGAGGACAGTTAGGAAAACACTTTGATGTCTCACAGGTTCTACATGTGCTTACTTGTCATTTCATGAGTCTAGTGGTTGGTTAAGACTGTTTTGCCAATGGAGATATGAACCTTTAGCATATACACTGCTGCAAGTAGCTTTATCTTGCGTGTGGATGTATTTTTACACCACACAGTGGTTAACAATCCATTGGGAATCCCAGATACAGTGCAAACCTTTGTTGTGTTTTGAGTGGTGTGAATGATTATGATATCATGTCACTATGATGAAAATAAGTTTGGGAAATATTTGTCCTGATTGTTTCTTCTCTAGTTTGTCTAAGAGTACCTACATCACTGATACTGCTGTTGTCATTACAACTGTTCGTCTGAACTTTGTGTCATGCTGGAGAACACGCTCATTTAGCTGTGACATTTAAATGCACGCGGTACTTTCTCTGGACTATTACAGCTTGTGTTGGCTCTTTGACCTCCCAAAGAGCTTGCAAGAATTCAAAGTGAATTTTCGGACCTTTAGTATTTTACTGTTGGGTGTTCTTCAGGCTGTGCTCACATATAACCTATTTGGTGCAGTTTGCCTTTTTGGTGAGCTGTGTTGGAGAAATTGCTGTCATCGAACTGTGGTGCACCAATCCTGTGTGGAAAAATAAGGATTTGGATCTGCTGATGACTGATGTTGCTTTTACACCTGTAGTTCATTGAATTTTGTCTGAACCAACTTGGTCTGGTTCATGTTTACTTTGGCTTTTTCAAATGAGCCAAGAGCTGCAAGCATGAAGTCACATGGACTGAGGTAACTCACTGATCACAGTTTTGATGATCCTCCATCATCAGTGCTATATGGACTCACTTTACTTTCAGCAAATCACTTTTGTTCTTTTGTGAACCTAAATGTGCTTATTGAAGTTCTCTCTTGTAACAAAGAAATACCCAATCAAACCAGACAGGTTAGGTGTGACAGCAGCGAAGATTACTAACAACTCAAATGAATTTCAGTTTACAAGTAGTATATTTTCTCATGTTCTTCTTTAGAACGACTCACTCAACGGTAAAAATGTCACCCAAATTGTCAGGCAACCAGTAGTAAGGAGGCCATCGTCAAGGTTAATGGTTTAAGGTCAGAGCTTCAGAGCACAGAGAGCAGAGATGAGAAGAATTTTTGAGAAGACTGTGGCCCATTTTCAAAAGAATAAGTAAGTGAAATTCTGCTGTGGGAGTATTAGTCATGTAAAGACACTGCTTTTAATTACAAGTTGCACTGCGTAACTCTGCAGCTTTATGTAATTCTGTTATATGGAGACACCTTTGAGTTAAATGCACGAGTTTGCATGATTCTGATAAAGATATTTGCTGCTGTGTTTCATATTTTGATTATTTCATAAGTTTCTTGTTATCTGTATTTATCTTCTGAAACTAAAATCTCCAAATGTGATTGAGCAGTTGTGTAACCAAGGTCTTTGACCCCATCCTCACATTACTAGTAAGAGATTGCAAAGTAGGAACTAGAGTGGCAAAGCCCTACTGGACCAGACAGCAGAAGCAGCAGCAGCAGCAGTAGGAGGAGGTGATATAAACACTCAAAGCAGACAGAGATCCTTGCTTTTATGGATAATACAATAGTCTTTCTCTTTGCCTCACAGAGATGGGCGAAACTACCTGTCTCGATCAATAAGCAGAGAGAGAGGGGTTAGATGGAAAGAAGAAAAATGGAGAGATGGAAGAATGTGGGCCCATAAATATGAGGTTGTAGTCACTGAGGGGAGAATTGGAGAAAAGGAATGTGTGTAAACGTCAGGAGAACTGGCAGATTTCTCTCTTTCCTGGATCACATATTTTTCGTTGTCTTTCACCTGCTGAGTAAATTCCTCTTTTTGTCCCTCTCAATATTTCAGTTTCTCTCACCATCTTTATCTGTTAAATTGGGACATTTTGTCTTTTGTACTTCATGCCCCATTTCTCTCCTCAGCTTCCACTTCCACTGTCCTTTTTCTTTCTCTTTCCCGTAGTATCTTTCTTTTCCCTCTCAACAGTGCCTCACTTGTTTGTCTCATGTGCCATCTTCCTGCACTGCTTACACTCATTCTTCTTGTCTTTCATATGAGCCATGTTTTTCTATGCCTCTCTCTCTCTGTTTCTGTCTCTCTCTCTCTCTTTCATTACATAAGACCAAGCTCCTGTAGTGCTGCTCATTTATTCTCATTCCACTGGCTCGACCACGCCCACATCCTCTGTCTTACTGGAGTAGTGATGGTATTGATAGGCGGGTGGCTGCGCTATTAATAGCTGCACCAAATGAATGGAATTGAGGGAAGGTGGAGGAGGGAGGGGACGAGGGAAGAGAGGCAGATGACAGCAGCGGCGAGGGCGATGTGTAGTTTATTAATGTCTGTTGTCTGGGCTCAGCGACAACGTTAATGCTGATTGAATTCTAAGTAATTGGACCGTCGCCCTTATGGAAGGGGCACTAGTGTCCTTAAACAGCACCGTGTATCACCCAGGGTTCTGGACAGGCGTCATGTTAGTGACCCACAGCTAACGGGTGTTAAACCATGTGTGGTTTCTAGTACTTAAACCTACAGTACATCAGCGACACAGATTTCTGTTTTTATATTGCATTTGGGGATTGAACTAATTTTAATTGTGATTTTGAGTTGTAGATTCATAAAAATGAAATGCAGTATCCAACAATCATCATTTTTATTTCATGATACTCTGCTTTTCTTAAAGAATATGAGGTGTAGCATGCATGTTCTATACCCAAAAAGGTGAGAAAAGTGTGATTAATTTGTTTTTCACCTGTGTGTGTGCATAAAGCTTTGTGTTATAGCTGTCCCCAAACATCATTGTAAAGGTCTTAAAAAGTCAGGCGTTTATCTTAATGAAACTATCAGACACCCTGAACAAAATGTCCTTCAGCCTTCAATATTTCACCCTTAGGAATGAATCCTGTGCACTTCTTCTCTAATATAATTTACTGTAGCTGGCCTGTGTTCATGACACAAAGAATTAGTTTAGATAGAAAATAGAGAAAAGGTTGCAGAGTTTCATAAGATACCTTTCTTTGTAAGGTTTCTATTCCTTTTTGTGTCTACATTTCTGCTATAATATGCTGTGTTCAAGTGTTGTACATGTTGTTATGTCATTTTAAATTTGATTCAGATCACATCTCTTTTTATGTTGCCCCATCATGATTCTGACATGTTGCATCATTAAGAGCCTATATCAACAAATTTGGTGGACAGGCAGCAGGAAAATATTGATGCTTGGACAGACATCAAAGACATAGAGCGTCTTAAATTACTTGCCACTTCTAGTAATTTAGCACCCAAATCACTGTTTACCATTGAATTCATACTCTAGATGGATGGTTAGTTTTTTGATACCATAAGATGAGGAGATGCCTTCTCATAAACCACTGACCACTTGTATGCATTATTTTTTATTCCATAAAACATATTGCAAACCTCTAAAATGATCTTTTCTAGCATGAACCATTGGGTTCATCTAACTTACTGAGCGTTTAGCAGCATGTGGCCCTTGGCTGACTCGATATCATAGATCGCAAAGTGTCATGTCCAGTGTTGTACTGCTCTCATTTACAGTCATCACACACAGAGTCACAAATACACAATGTGTCACACACACCATGGCCTCAGGGCATCTGAGACATTCACAAATAACTCCTTTCTCAGCTGGTGCAGCACTGTGTTTGAGGTCGGGGTTGGGGGGTTGCTAGTGACATTTGAACAACCTTTTCGTCTCCCTAGAGCTGAACAAGCCCAAGGTGTGCTGCCACGCTTGAACCCACAGCTTAAAAAAGCTCAGCCAGCTATTTCCAGGCCCGCCTCTCCGAAGACCAGTCTCACTCACAGCACAACCAGCGTGTTAACAGAGGTCAGGATCTCTCCACAGGTACAACGGCTGTAATCAGAAGCTGGAACAGCGGTTTCACCACAGCAGGCCATAAGCAGCCTTCTACTGTATGAAACTGAAGGTCTTCCAAGGAGATTGTTTTGCAAACGAAATTGATTTTTTTTTCTTTTTACCTTTTCTTTTCAGCCTTTTTCTAAAATATCCTGCCGTTTTCTCCCTGGGTAAACAAATCTGTACGAGTAAGAGGGTTAAAGGATTTGTACCAACTATTAGCAGTGGGTATCATTTATATTACATACTTTCTGATTTTAAGTCCTCTAAAGCACTAAATTGAATCATAATACAAGCACAGTATATCAGTGCATATGTAACTGGCTAAGTGGACAGAAATGCAGGAAGTCCAAATATTGGTTTCAGGAACTGATAAATGTAATCGAAAAGCATGTTTCTACATTAATCCTGTGTTAATAACTGTTTTGAATACCTACCCTACTACATATGATATTGTACTAGCACCTTTCTTTGGGTGTTGTCATCCTTTACAAATTCTTTACAAAACATGTAACTAAATCAAAGAGCAAGTTGAGACTAGGAATGTGAGGTGCTTTACATTTTGATGTTGAGTCATATTCAGGCCAGACGCCAGCTTAGCAATGACATTTAACGTCAGTGTACAATCAAAGGTAGCATCAACCATGCAGCCAGGCTGGAATAATACTACACCCACGCCTGATCACCCACATACAGACACATGGAGTACAATGTACATAAGATAGGCTGCCATGGTAACTGCAAGGGTCTATGGACTTCACTCTGCTTGAAGTTGTCTCCATGACAATTCTGTGTCTCCTTTCGCCTTTGTCTCTGAACATCCTGCCTTAGTTCATTAAGTACGTGATATTTGGATAATTGGAACGTTTGTAGGTGACTAGCTACTTATGAATCCATCCCAAATTTCACCCACTACTTCACAACCTTCTGGCAACCATTGCAGTCACTCCCATACACAATGTGTATTTGGGCTTAAAGTGCAAGAATACAGTGCATATTGGTGCTTGTAGTAACATTATAAAAGAGAGCTAATTTTCAGTGCTGGAGGTTAGAATCACAGAAAACCATCTTTACTGACTGTGTTTTTCTTAATACAGTTCAGTTCAGTTCAGTTCGGTTCAGTTCAGTTCCTCTCGCTTATTCCGGAATTGGGTCGCAGGCTAAGCAGGGCATTCCTGATGTCCCTTTCCCTGGCAACGTTTTCCAGCTCTTCCTGTGGGATTCCAAGGTGTTCCCAGGCGAGAAGAGATATATAGTCTCTCCAACGTGTCCTGGGTCTACCCCAGGGTCTCCTCCCAGTTGGGTGTGCCCGGAAGATCTCCAAAAGGAGGCATCTCCCAGGAGGCATCCTAACCAGATGCCCGAACCACCTCAACAGGCTCCTTTCAATGCGAAGGAGCAGGGGCTCTACTCTGATATTTCTCCAGATGTCCAGGCTTCTCACCCTTTCTCTAAGGCTGAGCCCAGACACCCTCCGGAGGAAACTCATTTCAGCCGCCTGTATCCGCAATCTCGTTCTTTCAGTCACTACCCAGATCTTGTGACCATAGGTGAGAGTCGGAACGTAAATCAACTGGTAAATTTAAAGCTTTGCCTTTGGACTCAGCTCCCTCTTCACCACAACGATCCGGTACAGTGACCGCATTACTGCTGATGCCGCACCGATCCGCCTGTCAACCTCACGCTCCATCCTCCCGTCACTCGTGAACAAGACCCTGAAATACTAACTCCTCCGCTTGAGGCAGCAACTCTCCCCCCACCTGGAGGGAACAATCCACCGTTTTCTGGCTGAGAACCATGGCTTCAGGCTTGGAGGTGCTGACCCTTATCCCCGCCGCTTCACACTCAGCTGCAAACCGCCTCAGCGCATGCTGAAGGTCACGGTCTGATGAGGCCAACAAGACCACATCATCTGCAAAAAGCAAAAGATGTGATTCTGAGGTTCCCAAACCGGACACACGCCTCACCTCGGCTGCGCCCTGAGATCCTGTCTATGAATACCACAAACAGGACCTTCTGAATCCGAGGTTCGACAATCAGTCTGAGCCTCCTTTCCTGCACCCTGGAGTAAACTTTCCCAGGGAGGCAGAGGGTGTGATACTCCAATAATTGGTGCACACCCTCCAGTCCCCCTTTTTAAAAATGGTGACCACCACCTCGCTCTGCTACTCCCTGGGTACAGTCCCCGACCTCCATGCAACATTGAAGAGGCATGTCAGCCATGACAGCCCCACAGTGTCCAGAGCCTTTAGCATCTCAGGGCAAATCTCATTGTTAGGGCTGAGCCTGGCCGGGCCCCATGAGCGAAAGCCCGCTACCAGATGCTTGCGGATGAGCTCCTCTCCCAGGTCGGGCTCCAGAAAGGTTCCCCGGTTTCCCTTGTCCAGGATTTTTTTCTTAATACAATGACATCATAGTAGTTATACAGTATCGTCTCATTTCTATACTTTGCTTGGAGTACTCTTTGCTCTGCTAATATATAAAATATGAGTATTTTGATATACTGTCCATTGAAGGTGCTCATGTACTTTAAACACTGATCAGACACAACATTATAAGCAGTTACCAGCTTTAATGTTACAGACAGACAGATCTCTTTCTATATATATAACTTTTTTTCCTGTGTATGTATGTATTATGTATTTATATATATATATTATATATTATATATATATATATATACATATATATACACACACCATTGAGCCATAAAATAAAACTGATAACTGTTTTTTTATGTTGTGGCCAGTTGGTGTATGCATGTCACTTGAAGAAGAAACTTTAAAATTCAAACTTGATTTTGATGTTTGTTTGACAGCCAAAAATCTTTGAAATCCTTCAAAACACATTGGTGTAGTGGACAACATGAGGTGTGATCAAAGCTATAAACAAAGTTGTTTTTCTTAGGTTTTCAAACACTTTAGAGATGCAGGGTTTTCACCCCCAGCTGCAAATACAGTATGTATGTATGCACAGATACTCATTATGCAAATATATAAGCATAAGTGCTCTGGCCTAGCTGTGTGCCCTACCACTAGTTTGAGGTCTCCTATCATTCATGGATGAAAAAAAATCCCCTCTAGGGTCTAAACTCTTGTCAGTCACAGCGTCTCACACAAAGACACTCATGCGCATGCACACACACTCCCCACTATTCCATCCTGCTGCATAGTATCTGTCGGGACCAGCTGCACTGCATGGCTACAACATAGCCAAGCAACACCACCTCCATTCTCCCCTCCTTACAATATAGGTCTATTCACAGCACCCCTCCCTTCCCGACGCTGTGCGTGTCTCCATAATGCAGCCCTCTAGCTCTCATTCACATATCCACAGCAGGAACCCAGTAGGCACCATAAAAGGACACACTGCCTTTCTTCCACAGCGTCATGAAAATCAATATCTGGAAAAGGAAAACCAACAAAAATCTAATCTGTTATTTATGTAGTGTGGTAATTTTGATATATTTAAACAAATTAACAAGAGAATAGGAACTATGAGACAGGGTTTATAATAGATTTTGAGTATTTATGACACTCACAAGCACGTATGTGTAGAGCATGTTCTTGACACAATACAATTAATAGTGTTTCCATTGACAATCTTTTCATTTAAGGTAGAATTTCTTATGTCAATGAAAATTAACATGCAATGCCAAAGCTGTAAACAGTTTTATAAATAAGGATGTTTGCTCTAACTGTAATTTTGCTGCCGTTACAGTAGTGAATACACCCGCTATGTGTGTATTAGCATAGCCTCCTAGCCATGCTGACACTGATATGACAGCTCGGATTAAGAAGATCCACCCTACAGCGTCTTCTTTGGTCACAACACTTGCTGTGTCTCAGTCCTCATACTGACTGTAGCCTCACAGCCAGAGAAGTGCTCTGCTTCTTCCTCTTCCTCACTGCAGAGTCGCACTAGCTTGAATCTCCTGATGCAGTAAATGTGCAGGAGTTGTTATGAACAACATGCAGGTGTCGAGTGAACAACAAATGTAAAAATCCTTTGGTTTGAAAGAAAAAGAGAGACATTTAGCATAATCAGAAACATAGTACTGTATACCCTCAAACACACATTAGTGACACATTTTATGCTTTTCTATGGGAAAAGTATTGCCTTTGTGTTAGTAGTGTTAAAAATACAATGGCTTTTGTTCAACAAATATTTATTTGTCATTGTTGTTTTTCTTTGACAGTCACTCAATTTCAAGTGAAAGTACAAAGAATCACTGTTTACATTTATTCTTTACAAATGACTAAAAGATGCACATTACATCCTGACCTACATGGTGCAAGGACAATAGGAGCTACAGAATAATGAATATAAATATCTCAACCTGAGCAGTCAGAAAGGTCTTCACCGCCATGTGGTGTGAGATTAAATGAAGAT
The DNA here is from genome assembly GCF_001640805.2 of Lates calcarifer. Lineage (NCBI taxonomy): Eukaryota > Metazoa > Chordata > Actinopteri > Centropomidae > Lates > Lates calcarifer. The sequence goes on along the minus strand of NC_066849.1, from coordinate 19,029,917 downwards.
GATGGATGGTGATTTCAGTGGGCAGCCCGTCTTTGACCTTTACCTCCTCTTTACCATTCAACTGCAGCAATCCCAGTGTACGCAGTATACATGATGACATTATGCTGGAGGTGACACTGGTAGAGATACTTTTCTGTTAAGGGTGTTCAACATAAATTCTTGTCATGTGAAATGTGATAAGAGTAGCAGTTACTTTGTTTTCCACATGCTAGGCGCTAGCTCCTGTCTTTATATTTGAAATTTCCCTTTCCCACTGTGTCTGCTGCACACATTATCTGTGTTATATTAACCAAAAAACAATAAATAAATGTGCACTTATTTGACGGCTGTCTTACACAACTAACTTTATATTGGCACTGAGAGGTGACTACAAAATTTGGCAAAAACTTGGCATTTCAGTAATGTGTACATAGTACACTGAATTTTTTTCCCCCAAGCCTGCTGCTTGTCTGTAATGCTTTACACTCCAGGATGCCAAACAGCCAAGAGAGGCACACAGTCCAACAACAGTCTGCCTTTCACTGGATTGAGTGCTTAAATCGTCACATTATGTACATGAAGACCAGGATTTAATTTTTGACAAATAGTGTCAACCTATGACATCTCAATTTCCAGTGCAGTCTTTATGACAGGCAAATAAGCTGCACTAAAGGCAATGACTGCTAATGTTGTCAGTGCCCTTCAGCCCGGGGACTGAATTCAGACAAACCTTTGCCCACTGCTGATAAATATAAATACTGGCCTCTGCCTACTAAGCGGGTTTAGTGTTGGTCCGTTGATGGTGCTAGCTGAATGTTGGTATCCAGGCAGTGAACCAGTACTAATCTGCTCCACTAACCACCTATCCCTCTACATTACAGCCCCCAGACTCTTGAACAAGAGGGCTGTCAGTGAACTGAGCTGCACTACAGAAGCCACTGCATTTACAGTTTACATTTGGACAAATGTGTTATGTGTGGGTTGTCTTATGACAAGATACAACCAATCCTAACATTTTACTCTTGTAAATTACATTGATAACTAGCCTTATTAACAACAATTTGTAAAACAAACAGTGTGAAGCGCCTACATTCATATGCTGAAAAGATAAACTCATAATAGTTTAGGCATGAGTGCATGCTGCAGGTTTAGAACCCTTTGCCAGTGCATTCCATGCTTGTACCCTGAAAGGCATAACAAAATATTGCATTATTATCCAATATTATCACATATATAATAACTGTAATTCATCATAATCCATTAAACCACAGGTGGACAGACAATACTTATATCTGTATCCACAGCACCGTGGTTGTATCGAAATTATGGATACTGACCAAAACCAAAGTAGATGGTAGTCTCATGGAAACACAGCTTAACTGATGTGAACAAAACGCATGAAAAAGAAATGGACACCCCCCCCAAGATTTGGAGAATGTTTGTGTTTTGCTTTTTGTCATTGTAGTCTAGTCACATTAAGACATAGTGGTGCATGAAACAAACTTCTTACACCGTCAACGCTATGTCTTTCATTTCAGAGGAAATTTGAAATGAAAGTCATATTTGAGAAATACTGAAGAGACTCATGACACAATTTGGCAAACATCCCATAAGCAGCTGCATATTAACTACTGTTGATGTGACAGTAGACATCAGCATGTAACTTGAGACATTAGATAGTAAATCATGATATAATATCTCTGACTGGAGGGAAGTGTCAACTTAATTTTCTAGTATAATTTTGAACAAAATCCCATGCTTTTTGGCCACCATACCATGCTTCAGTGGTGTATCCCACCTCAGGATTCAAGACCAGAATGAACTATTGTACACTTTTTCCTGGCCACCAGGGTGTGTAATAACTTTTAACCTTCAGTTGACATTGGGTCAACAATGTAGACTTGTTTAAACATAAGACAGGCCTTCCATAAATGTTTTTGGATTATTTTGAGTGTAATATTTAGTGCCATGTGATTATTTTTATACCAAGGTGCCATATATATGTGTATAAACTTTATTCACTTAATTACTTACTCACCTTGTCCTGCTAAAATGTCCTTGAATGAAACCATGAAATCCCTACATCCTTATTCACTGTACTGTGAGTTGCTCTGGATGAACCCATCAGCTGAACGCCTTTAATGTAGATGTAAACTCCCTGCTTATGCCAACACATTGTTGTTGAGACTGGAATCAGCAGGAGCCCAGGGGGTGGAGGAGGGTGGGATGCTGGGAAGCAGTGAAAGGTGAATCAGCCTCCACCTTTGTTTCCAAGTGGCCCTGCTGGCTTTGTTTTGGAGCAGAATGAATTATTAACGGTGGCCTTCTGGTCGTGTTTTTCATCAGTGTCCACCTCCAAAGGTAAAGAACACTGTGCTGAGAGATCTCCATTGACTGGCTTCACCCATAGTGACAGCAGAACTTCAATGCTTCACCAGCTTGAATGTTCTTCTTTAAAGAGGTGGTGTGTCAAGAATTTGGTTGGCTGCATGCCACCTTTTCTGTAAAATGTTATTGCACCCTTTCTCCTGGAAGGCATATTTCCTTGCTGTTGTTTAGATAACATGTTTGGTTTTCCATGATGGTTTGATATCTGATAAGTTGATATAGTGAAATAGTAGAATGTCTCCTGTTGTCCATCTGTTGCAAATATACCGTAGTAATCTTACAGGATATCTCTACTCGTTCTACAAAGGATTGACTTGTACAACTTTCAGTGTTAACTTATGCAGCAGTGCATCCTCACTGAATCATCCGACACATCAGTTCAGCCAGAAAATTCTACTAGCTGTTGAGTCTACATAGTGTAAAATCCCTACCACCTTTTCCAAATAATCACAGCACTCCAGACTTCCTGGAAGAGGGCAGGTGCAGTGCTGTTTTCGAAAGTAGCCATTTTCCATCTGACTTGCAGCCAGCCGCTGCTCATAGGCTTTAATGGGTTCTCATTGTTAAAAAAAAAAAAAAGAAGAAAATAATAATGTTAAAAAATTGCTCTGCATTTTCTTTTTTTGCAAGACTCTCCTGCCCAGACATGATGCTTGACAGTGTCTTTCCATCCGCTTGTCTGCTTAGCCAATTTGTCACTTGATCCTCTTTATCATCTGCTGGCCAGAGGATGCTCCCAACTGGCCAAAATGCCTGGCAACTGTTACTAAGGTGCAAGCATAACTGTGCTAAGCTGTTGGCTACATAAAGAATAAATACACTATACATATAGACATATTTTACTAGGATTAGCTGTCCAAGATGTTCCTGTGGATTATGGAGGTGGAGTGCCATCCTGTACACATTATACACTAATGTATTTTAGAAAGTGGCCAGATGAGACTGATGACTACTTGTTTTTCCTTTTTCCACCAAAGTGTTATGAAATGTAGATTTTGTAATTATTTACTGTGATACTTACACTAACAAACTGGGACCAGGTAGATGCTTGGAGAAGGGAGAGTGAGAGGAAGAAATGGGACTGTAAGGGGAGGGGAAAGTAAGATAGGGGAAGGGGGAGGGGTGGGGGCTTTAGTTAATAGAAAATAGACTCTGAGAGATAAGTAATATGTAAATAGGAAATGTATCCAAATTTACCTCTGGGAGCGAGCCAGTGTGAGAGACAGAATAATGTGGCAGGGAGCCTCAGGTGCAGCTGGGAGGAGAGGAGGCGGGGCAGTGAGCAAGAGGCTAAGGGAGAGAGAGTGAGAAAGAGGGAGGGTGTATGTGTGTGTGTGCGCGTGTGTGTGTGAGTGAGAGAGAGAGAGAGAGAGAGAGAGAGAGAGAGAGAGAGAGACTGAGTGTGCAAGCTAGAGAGATTGTGTGGAGAGGGAGGGAGGGAAGTGTAAGCCAGTCACAGCATCTCTCCTTCTCACTGCACCAGGGCTGAGGGACTCTTCGTCCCCTCGCTTCCCTCGCTGCAGATTTAACTCATTTCCATCAGCGCAGTCATCTTTTTTTTTCTTGCTTTTTACTTGCTGCTTTTGACAGATGCATTGCATTCATCTCTTTCTCTATGCCAGGATTTAAGGATCTGTTTATTGAAAACACGGGTTGTCCTGTTTAACGGAATTAAAAGGGGGACGTTTGCAGAGGACAGTGCTTAAGACTGGGACTCCGACTGAGACTTGGTCTTTTCTTTATGCTGCTAGAGTGGATTCCCCTTTTGTTGCGCTGCCAGTGTTTTGTTCAGGGCGACAGACATACCAAGAGAGGAGTTAAATACGAAGCTGTAGGATCCCATACCTCTAGAACTAAACAGCGTGCATACTTAGAGGGACTAAGGCAAGTTAGAAAATCTACGGTTGTGCTAGGTGCTTGAGGAGAAGGTGCTAAGCCTCTCTGTGCCAGTGCTTCAGGATGTCACAACAAAAATGCAAATAACAAGTATACGGGATAAAAAAAGTGGATTGCTGATTGATCCCCACACCCCTCTCTGCAAGTGTCTGCCACAGGATTGCTGAGGAGCCGAAGTGAGTGGAGCACTGAGTTATTCAGCTGGCCTCTCATTGCTCCTGGAGAGTCCTTTCACCTGCCTGCATGGGAGTCTGACATTCAACGCTTTCATCAGCTACTGGACTTTTACATTTGTTTGTCTTTCGCGACTTGCAGTCCAGAACACTGAGAGGCAAGTTTGCACATTTGGATTTAAACTTTAAATCACTTTAATGGCAGAAGTCATCCAGACATTTTGACCCGCTTGGTTGTTACCTCATTCTGCCTGGGGATGCCTTGTAAACACATTTTCCCCCCAGCGCCATGTGTGTTGAGAGAGCTGTGACATTATCTCCTGCGGAGATCCCCATGTTGTTCTAGCCTGTGTCTGTGTTTTGATTCAGACAATAGCTGGGCATACATGGGCTCCAGACACTGACCAGAGGACCACCAAAATAAGGGAAGCCTGCTGTTACATAGTAAACACGCTAGCACCCATGGCACAGTGAAACTTTGGATTGTACTGAAGGGTTGATTTACAGAGATGGATGTAATTATACACCGAGAGAGACTCCTAAGAAGCTTTTTTCCCCTCAGCAATAGCTGCCTAAAATGTTTTTTTGAAAGGTAACTGCATTCAGTACGTTTCATCTGATATTTGAAATAGGGGCCATATGCTGTTTGCGTATTTGATCTCCTTTGATGATCTGTCAAGAGAGGACAGCACTGTACTTTGCTTCACGCTTTAACCTCTTCATATGGTTTCCTCCCTCGCATCTTCTGTGCTCTCTGCCCTTGTGAGGACAGCTTATGCCGTCAGCCTCCCGATGGCAACCCTCATTAGAATCAGGAGATGAGGCCACAGACTGGCAGGCAAAGCAGCAGGGAAACTCGCCTTTGGGATAGATGCTGGCCGCAACACTAATGCTGCCCTGCCCTAGGTTTACTGATGGAATACAGCTTTTTCCCTCTCTCTACTCCTGACTGTTACCCACCCACTACTTTCACTAACCATGAGTGATTGGCAAAGGAGAGCTGAACGGGTTGTCCTACTCTCCCAGAGGCTGTATTGATTTTCCTCCAGTCAGTGTTCATTTGATTGAGACCCAGCTATGTGAGAGTAAGGTGAAAGAGAGAGTGAGTGTGCTAGAGAGAGTATTGAGCTCCGTTAACTGAGGGAGGTTGCAGACGCCCAGTAAGGAGCGGGAGGGGGCCGGCAGTTCTCCAGTTTCAGGCCAGCTGCCTTATGGGTGGCACACCACAAACCTGACCCACCTGGATAGCACCCAGAACAATGAACCAGTCTGAACTGACAACGGACCCGGTGCTCACTGCCAACAGCAGCCATGGAGACCTCTTTCCTGGAAGGGCCTCCAACCACTCCTGTCCCTTGGGCTGGGGGCGGAATGAAGGCCTGGAGGCTTGCGTCCTGGAGACTGCTGTCATTGTACTTCTGACAGTGCTCATTATTGCAGGGAACCTGACGGTAATCTTTGTGTTCCACTGTGCCCCTCTTCTACATCACTACACCACGAGCTACTTCATCCAGACCATGGCCTACGCTGATCTGCTGGTGGGTCTTAGTTGCCTGGTGCCCACCCTGTCTCTACTCCACTACCCAGCTGGTGTCCAGGAGCCCATCACATGCCAGGTCTTCAGCTATGTTATCTCTGTACTGAAGAGTGTTTCAATGGCTTGCTTGGCCTGTATCAGTGTGGACCGCTACTTGGCCATAACTAAACCGCTATCTTACAACCAGTTGGTGACACCATGCCGGCTAAGAGGCTGCATCACCCTCATCTGTGTCTACTCAAGCCTGGTTTTCTTGCCCTCCTTCTTTGGGTGGGGTAAGCCAGGATATCATGGAGACATTTTTGAGTGGTGTGCTCACTCCTGGCCCACCTCTGCCCTTTTTACAGGCTTTGTAGTGTGCATGCTCTATGCACCTGCTGCACTTGTGGTCTGTTTTACCTACTACCATATCTTTCGCATTTGCCAGCAACATAATAGGGAGATCAGTGAACGGCGGGCACGTTTCCCAAGCCAGGAGATGGAGGCTGGTGAGGGAGGTAGCAGCGGCGGGCATCAGGGAGGGCATGGACCAGATCGCCGTTATGCTATGGTGCTCTTCCGCATCACCAGTGTTTTCTATATGCTCTGGCTGCCCTACATAATCTACTTCCTGCTAGAGAGCTCCCATGTGCTGGATAGTCCTGCCCTCTCCTTCATCACCACCTGGCTGGCCATAAGCAACAGCTTTTGCAACTGTGTCATCTACAGTCTGTCTAATAGCGTGTTCCGCCTGGGCATGCGTAGGCTCTCGCAGACAATTTGCTCCTTCAGTCACTGTGCGGCTGATGACAGGGATTTTGTGGAACCTAAACCAAGGAAGAGGGCAAACTCATGCTCCATCTAAAGGGATGACTTCTACAGGATGATGATGAAGATACTCCTGGAATCAATGAGTGGGAGACATGAATATTAACAAGCCCAGGAGCTTGTTAACTTTCAGTTAAATTGGCAGGGCTTGACTAAACAGAAAACACTTCCTGTTACAACAGCCTGTCAGTTGACACCAGTGACTTTGCCTTGGTCACAGTAAACTATGGTTTATTGCATTACAAGCTTTTCAAGGAGATGGGTGCAGTGTCTAAACAGAGGGAGTTAATAACAGATTGGCACTCTGTGGTGGCTTCTATTCTAAGCTATATGACATAGCTGTGGATCACATAGAAAGTAGTCTCCCCATGGCTTCACTAGCCTTTGCATCTCACTGTTTGTCATTTGCCAGGTCAGACCTAGTGAGAAGACAAAACTGTAAATTCAAAAAGATTCACAGATATTTCCTCAGCCATCAAATGTGACCACTCTGTTTCAGACCTGTTAAATTTTGTTAGTGTTTGTAAATTCGATCAACCTTCTACCGGATGTCTTCGCACTTTCTATGACTGTCATTAGCAGATAACTTACATTTGCTTGTGCTCACAAATCTGTTTAAAGATTGTAAATGAATATTAGGCATTTAACTGTATAACCACATGAAGTGACAATGATAACAGCCATTATGCTGCTGATAAATAACAGTTGGTGTATGGCCTTGACTGTTTTCTACAGGAAAGTAACCAGTCTTTTTCTGTGTAAGACTTTTGTGGTGAGTCTGTAAACATGATGTAAGTAGGTGAACAGGAGACAGATGCAAAAAAATATTCGCGATGTACAGGTCAGGTCCTCTGCCACAATTTTTCCAATTAATAGAGTGATTGGCCAGTCACCAATCTGGCAGTTGGTTTGAAATTTGGAAAGCTGTTTTCTCAGATTTTCTGTTGAACATGCTACATAATCAAACAGTGCACAGCAATCTTAAACAGTAAAAAGTCCAATATTGCACTGTGTAGATAGTTATGCAAAACATACAGCATTAGACCAAGGACTGTAAAACTATCTAAACTTAGAAGAGGAGTATTGAAACCTTTAAATTAAGTTTAAATCCCCCAAACTGGAATTAATACTTTTTATTTAACATATTTGTAAATCTGTAATGTAGACTGTCAAATTTCCAGCATATTTAACACCATGCCTACTGCATTAGTGTGATTTCTACATGACATGCTGCTTCCATAGTTTACCAACCAGCTCCTTATCTTTAGTCACTAATTGATCAGTGGACCCTTACTAAAAGCACCTTATTTTCAGGACTCAGACCAAGGGTGTGTCAAGCTCACCCTGGACCAAGGCCTGTACTGAGGGCAGTGAACTGATGCTCTCATCAGATGAATACCCAGCACAGTGTTTTTTTTCCCAAGATCCCTCATAGGTTTTATGAAATAGCCCATCAGCACCAGGATTCCTACCATTGTGTGGCATTCCTGATATGGCTGTGTTATGAGTATTCTGCTAACAGTTTGATGCATGAGTGCTCATGACAGCCATTACTAACCAGGAAATAAATATTACATCCCTCTTCCCCTGTATATGGAGAGCCACGTATACTGGATAGTGACCACACAACAGAAGTAAGGAGCAGTAAAGAAGGTGATAAGAATTGGCAGTGATGAACCTGAAGATGCAGCCTGGTTTTAGGTGCTTTGCATCAGTGGCGTGGCTGTCTTTGTTAGAGATGATAGTGGATTTTATTTCCTAGCAGTGGTGAGCAGAGGCTCAGGTTAATGTGATCTGATCTGTCTGGAGGTTGCTGTGAGGTTAAAACTTAACTGATCTGAAATTACATGCTTAGTTGTGACAAAGGTTTAAGGCTATCAGTAGCTTATCTTGTGTTTGTTTGTTGAACAACAGGCCAGACAATGTTCATTATTTTTAATTTGCCCCACTTTCTTTCAGCTGTACCAGTTCCATTACTGTCAGGCATTAGAAGTCACTGCAGGCCTGAATGTCTTAACGACTTCTCAGTGGTTTTGTGAATGAACCCAGTATTTACTGTGCACGCTTCACAGGGTAAAACCTAACTGGGAATCACAGTATAAATCGGGGGGGGGGGGGGTGACATTGCATTGGTAGCCGGGCTTGTTGAAATTTCCTTAACACATTTGTAACAGATGACTGTGCTTTGTGAGCTTTTTCTTGGAGATGGGTAGTTACCTTCATTCTGCTAAAAAAATAGCTCTTTTGTTCTTGTACTGTGCCCTCCCAGCTTGGAGACTGTTTTACCAATCTGGGGTTTTTGATAGACAAATAGCAGATGATGTGCGCTGCTAAAGCAACCTGCAGACTGCCTTTGGTTATGATTCTCACCCTTTGCTACAGCACACTAGTATAGTCATTCCAGTCAGTTTACCTTGTACATTCCCTTGATCATTGGATCAGTGTCAAAACGTAATTCATTTCACAAGAATACAGCCACGTACTATAGCCAGCGACTTACGCTGATTTCCCTCTTTGCTCATATAGTATTGTTGGTCATCTGTGGTTTAGGCCTCGCTTGTACTGTATATTTGTCCATGCTAGAAACCAAGTGACACAGCAAACCCATCCCCTTGATATTGTAACTGTTGTTCCATTCTATGCTGCTTAACAGTACCCTGTGTAAGTCATTCCTCATTTTAAAGCTGCATTAAGTGATTTTTGACTACTAGGGGCAGAAAGACTCCAGGCCTTTTGCTTATTATGTTTTAGTGACATGTTAGCAAGCAGCTTGCCACTTGACAAATCCAGCAGAAACCGAGTTACATGAGCATTCCAGTAGAGTCTTTCTGGCCACCTTATGAATGTAAGTAAATATTGTTTTTAAGCCAAGGTTTGGTAAACCACCAACAGAAAAATATATGTGTCTCTTGGGTTATCTACATGCTCTACTTTCTTCACCAGCCACTTGTTTACTTCAGCTCTTTACAGTTTTGCATGAGGTAGATAACCTGTAGTCAACTTGAAATAGTCACGTGCTGAGTGGCTTCCCATGGTTTATACTGTATGTGCCGGCAGTGTTTTGGTTTTGTTGGTTGAGATAACTGGGATAACCAAATCAGTGAGGTAAAAGCAGCTGTGTAAAGCTGCAGAATAGGGTGTTGATTCTCAGAGAGATTATCAGCATTCATCACCCTTTAACATAATCAGGAGTTATTTGATTCAGTGTTAATATTAAAAAACATATTGCTTTATGCAGCTTTAATGCATTACAGATTGTTCTGTATACGTGCCTAAAGATGTATTTTGTAGGAAAAGTGAAAAGAAAAAAAAGATGTTGAGAAATAATTAGCGTTACATGGACATGCTGCACTTTTTAAAAACTTTTTCCAGCTACATGAACATACCTTGTGTCCATGTACACGTCTGAAGGCATTTGATTTAATTTTCCATAACTTTATGGTAGGTTCTGTGGGGTTTCCACTTGAACCAAGAATGGGTCAAGTCATTAATTTATCAGTGTCGATCTGACTTCTACCTACAAGTGGGTACATGTCCTACTATCTGACGTCTACATCATTTCTGTAAGATAAGAGGAGACAGCAGATTTGTCTGAGTCTTGTGAATTTCCTTCAACAGCCATATGACCTGGCATATATGAGGAATAACAGTAGGGAAACACACAGCATAGCCGTGTCAAATATTAGACTTATAATTATTTTTTTATTTTGTTAGCTTGTGTTTTTTGTGCTCCTTTGGAGCATAGTGCAGTGAGGTAGTAGATGAAATTTATAGGCTCTGAATTAGTGCTGTATTATCTTCACAATGTGGTGACAAACAACAACAAAATATTATATAAAACAGGAGAGAGATAAATTCTGTAATGGCCTAAAATAAAATAGCTCAGTTGTTACCATGTAATGTAAAAGTTGGAATATTCCTTTAAAGTGGAGGTTACAGTATTTGGTCAGAAGTTGCACAAATATTAATTCCTTTGGTGGGCTTTTTTTGTAGCAGGTTATGTTAAATGCGTGTCTTGGCTCAGGGTTTCAAAACTCCAAGAGCCGTTGAATGAGTATTTAAAAAATAAATTGTTTATATGTGTCTGTATTACACTGACCAAACTGAAGTGTTAGAAAATCAAAACTGTTCTCTTGTTCAAACAAGTTGTCTTACTTTAAAGTGCATTGATAGGGGCTTTTAGTTGAGAGAGTTAAGTAAAGAGTTTAATTACAGGTTGATATGTATTTATTTATTAAATTATGTTAAAACCTTTACACAATATACTGTATATGAGTATACTGTATGTAAAGTGTGTGTATCTGTTTTTAATCTGCTGTACAGCCAAAAAAATAAGACAAACATTCTGACAAAGGTATGGCGCACCCATTTGTGTTAAATCAAGTAGGCTGCTGATGTTTTGAGTAGGAGGCAGAGTGTGTTAAATTACACAGTATCTATTTTTTTATTTTGAAATTTTGTCAAAGGCTATGGTTTTGCTGTTGCTGCCAACCCAATAAAGGTGAAAATAGTAGACATTCACATTTGTGTAGTTGCTTTTGTGAGATGTGTGTGTTTCTTAAGCGACAGTCATCAACAAGTAGAACTCCCCGGAGTCACTCATATTTCCTCCACTCTGCACCAATTTTAAGGAGTGATGAAGAAGATGGCGATGTGGGCTTGTGGCTGTGTAGCTGCCAGTTTTAGTCTCTAGACTTGATGGGATCTGTGCGATTATCCAACGCCTGCCTTAGCAAGCATTGTTAAGGTGCCCTTGAGCAAGATGGTTGGATATTGAGAGTTATTTTCGAGATGTAGCTTTGTAAGAATCACTGAGGTGAGAAAGGTGTGTGTGTGTGTGCATAAATAATGTAAATCTATGTATTTTGTTTTGTCTTCTGTCTATCGAGCGGATCAAATGTTTAAGCTTGCTCTTCGTTGGCAAGAAATTGGGGTAAATATGTCCACCCTGTATTCACAGCCATTTTGTCACAGAAAGAAACCCAAAACGAGACTCTATTGGTATTTTCCTAATGATTGTATCCTGTATCTGTTTAAACTTCTGCCTCTGAGGGTTACTCCAGAAAGATAGCATCAGTGAATACTTTGCAACAAATATGGAAACAAACAAAGCAAAGATTAAACTTTCAGGTTTCAGTCTCTTCATTTTCCTCTGAGCCAGCATATGGCTGATCAGGTGGCATTTGCAAAGTAACAACTCTGCAGCAGGGTAGCCTTTCCTTTACTGCAATTGGGAGTTAATGCACACCATCATGTCTTCTCTGGGCATCCTCATTATAGAGCCCAATCCCTTGTTCTTGGTGCTAAATTGGCCATTGAAATTCAGACACTCAGCCTTTAGACTGCAGACGAGCTTCGAAACAGCCATAACCCTACTGTCTTTACTGTAGTTTACGAGAGAGATGAACAAAAGTAAGATGGAAGGGGGTACTGGAAGAAGATTGAAAGTAAGAGGAACTAGATGGAGAGAGAAGAAATAGAAACATGGGTGAAGTAATAAGGGGAAATGTAGGTGGGAAGAGGAAGTGGGTTGAGGAAGGAACAGGAGCAAGAGAGGAAGGAGGAAGAAGAGTGATCAGGAATATAAACAGTTTCACACTCATTGCATACACAAATGACAATTACATTACAAAATAAAGAATCTAGTGTATTTCTACACCTCATATTCAACATTTTGTATTTTCACCGTTCTTAGTAGCGTTTTATACAATAAAGGTTGCATGTATAATTATATCAGCACAAAAGAGCCATTTTGAAAACTAAACTAAACTTTTTATATTCTTCTTTTTTTGTTTTTGTGTAGATCCAGTGGGTTTAATTTTCATGCCAGCAAACACTTTAAAGAGCAGGCAGCTTTTGGATGCTTCACCAGTTTTTTCTTATTTTTGATATGTTGTTTTGGAACGAAAATCTGTATTTGTTCCTCCTACCAAAAAGCACTGGATCCACTCACAATTATTCAGCCAAACCAAGAGAGGCATCCCGGTCCAGGCCTGCTCAATATTCATAACTAACACTGCATCAGGAATTCCCTTTTATTTCCACAAATGGCAGCACTCGCCTCACTTCCTCTTTCCATCCTGCCACTCTTCTCCTCCTCTTTCCGTCCTGATTGAGAAAGGACCACCTGACCCTCTTTTGAGGTGGGGAAGTCATAATTGAAGGGGAAGCCAGTTCCTGCCTCTGTGTGCTAATGGTGGAGTCTTGCGGCGCCCACCAAAAGCCTTTGATGGCATAAGGAAGACACACTCGTACATCCACACACCAACACACCCTCATACATCTTGCATGGCTTCAGTCTTTGAAAATGCTGGCTGCAGCCTGATAGCTGACAGGTGTTATAGCCAATTGTGTGTTCCTACAGTAAGTAATGTGCAGTGTTAAACATTTTTAAACATTTATTTATCTATTTATAAGACTGAGGCTACTCCCACTCCAGTGGCTCTGTGAGCCTGTGCTTCTTTGAGCTTAAGGTTGGCAGGGATCATCAAGTCACTAGGTTTAATTCTCTATGGGCCATGGATGTCTGTACCAAATTTCAAAGTAATTCATCTCATCGTTGTAGAGATATTTCAGTCTGAACTAGTAGTGGTCAACCAGCTAACTGACATGCTATCATTGCCATCACTGCTGCTTCTAGCGTGACTAAAAAGTGAATAAAATACAATGAAGGCACTTGTGGTGTGCATGCAAGTTCTTTTTTCCCCATCTTTACCCAGTTTTCCCAGACAACTTAGACCACTTTCACCCTGAAAGTAGCCCTGATTTACAGAGCACAATCCCCTAAAAGTCAATAAGTTGTTAAGACCCTTAGCAGTTGACTAACATTTTGTGAGTCAACTCATGACACTAGTTTTTTTAGCAAGTGGCGCAACAGTGTGCCAGGCAGTAAAATTCATAAAAAATTGTAAAATCTTAAAATGACTGAACCATAAAACTAACTGCATTAGAAGCTAGAGTTGTGTGATGGTAATAGAGGACAACGCGACTTGTTTCTTTTGGCTGTCCAATACTCTTAGCTCTCAGTGTACAGCTGATGGTGCTGTCAGCAGCCCATCAGGAGAGACACTCCACAGTGTGATGGGATTTCATAACTGATCTATGACTAAAACGCCAACTTTTACTTTCTCTGATTGTGTGGAAATCTCATATTTTCCCTGCCAGAAGATGAACAAAGATACTAAAATCTGAGTTTCTTTGGTAGAACATGACAGAATGTATAGGAGTTTAGTGTGAGGTGGTTGAACTGAGTTGGGGAGCTGTGGGGGTATTTTTTCTCTATATAGATGTAATGAAGAAAAGATACCAGTAATAATGTTTAGTGTTTATTAAGATGAAAAACATGAATAAACGCAAAAAGGCTTCAAGCGCCTGACCAATTTATATCCCAAAGATGGCACCGCCACTCGCCCAGCAGGGTCGATGCATCGGTTAGAAGTGCAGACTGTGAGTCAACTCTAAAAAATCCTGATTCAGGAACGCTTATTCACAATTCACAAAAAGTATGAGCTTGTTGCAATCAAAAACCTGCTGGTCAGTGTCACTAAATATGTGCGCTGTGTAATTTGAGTTAGCTGTAAAGCACAGTAAATCTGTACATGTAGTAAGTGATCATGAAAGCACACTGTGATGCTGCAGAAAGTACCTGCAGTTTCATGAGAACGCTCTCAGAACCTCTCAGCAGAGCATACTGAAGGGACTTGACATTTTATTCAGAACACTGTACCTTTTATTTTGTGAATGGCACTATCTCTATAATTACCCTGGTTGCTAAGAGGTCGTCCAGCAACAAAATGGTTGCAATTTCAACCTCGACAGTGGACCTGAATCCTATCAGAGTGCCCCACAGCAATAAACTGAAATCTTACCTGGCCACTCATTGTAGGGTGCCTTGGATAAAAGTGTTGGAAAATTCCCTAAAATGTGGAATCTCAGGAAAACTTCATCAGCTACTTTTCAGAGTTTAGCACTTCCATTTCACCACTTGTCCTGGTGATTGCCATAGGTAGGTAGGCTTTCTGTCCATCAGTGGCGACTTGCCTGAGAGCTTTCTCCTCCATATTTTTTAAGTGCTCAGACTCTCCCAAATGTGCACATTGGTTTCACCTGGTTGCAAGTAACACTCAGCATTTCACTTTCAGTTTGAAAAAGTCTGATCCTGCAATTTTTGCTAATTGTCCTTTCAGTCTCAGTTGCATCATCACTGTCCCTTTTTGTCTTGTGTAACGCTGACTACGCAACTAAAGAATCACTTTGTGAAATCCCACCTCACCCTTGAGCTCCATATCATATCAATGGTTAGCAGGCAACTATGAAAACCAATTTGGGTCAGGGTTGTTATTTGTCTGCTTGGACTTTAATGAGACAACAATGCTTCTGTCTGTCTGATAAGGACAAAATTCCTCTGGTGATAAGATTAAATGGGTTATTTTTAACACAACAAAGAATATTTATTGTGTTTGCCACTTGAACCTTAAAGAAAAATTCTGGTGAAAAAGGACTTGATTGAACATGTATTTGGGCAAGCTGCACAGGCTTCCCACAGATTTCCAAATAAAGATTTTTACACAAATTAGTTCAAACTTTTGTCCTTGAGTCCATGTGAAAGTTCAGAGATTAGCCATAGTGGCTAACTACATATCTCATTTAAGGTAAATACACCAGACTGAAATATTCCACGACAGCTTGAAATATACCATAATTTTCCTTTAAAAGCTGTCCCCATGGGTTTTAGTTGTGGTCCTTATTTTATTTAAAGAGCTGGTTGTTTGGGTTAATGTCACATTTAGAATTAGGTTAAAACTTGGGTGAAGGTTAAGGGCAGCCATGTTGCTGTGATGCTTAAGGGTGTTTGCAAGGGAATGCATTACATCATAAATAATACAAGCCTCATAAATATAGTAGTGCAAACTGTGTGTGTGTGTGTGAGTGTGTGTGTGAGAGAGAGAGAGAGAATGAATGCCAGCCTCCTCCATAAGTGGGCCCAGCTGCCAGCCTCCTGTGCCCTGGTTGAGGTTAGCATGCTTAAAGACCTTTTTAAGGACAAACACAAGTGCGGGTGCACACGCAGAGCATAGGCATGGGATGGATAAAATGCATCAACACATAATGTACATCTGGATGAGAATTGTGGCATAGAAGTAATACTTAAAAATATATATGTATATGGTACCCACTCTAAAAAACTACAAAAAAGTAACTCACAAAAATAAAGCTGCTTCCCACAGGCAGTTAGATGCACAAACAATTTTTTATCTAATTGTTTTTATTCTTTTTTTATTATTATTATTTTATATGTATCTGTCATTCTAGAGCTGCTAAATAGTATTTCATTGTTTTGAAACAGTGACAATAAAGACTGTTCTATTAAATGAATAAACAATACAACTTTAAATAAGTGTTTCTTTAACTGGATTATCTAGATTTTGTTTATTTATAGTGGTAAAAATATCTCTCTCTCTCTCTCTCTCTCTTTTTTTTTACTATTATTTTACACTATTTCTATTGCAACTGGATTTTTTTGGATTCAATAATAATCATGGACATGAAATATTAGACAAGGATTTGACCAGAATAGACATTTAGATTGACAGCACCCACATCAGGAGCTGAACTGAGCAGTCAGTTATTGATTCACTTTAGCAACTGTAATGATCATTAAATCTGTGATTGATAAACTGCCGTCATTGATCTACTAGCACCACCTCTCTCCTTCACCTTTCCAGTTTCTCCATGCCTCATGGTTAGACGCACTGAATAATTTAACAGCAGTAAATGCACAGGAAATTCATCATAATGACCACATCCAGATGATTTTAATCAAAATTACGATATACTGGATTTTAAAATGTAAGTCAGCACAAAAAGCTTAATTTATCACAACAAAATTTAATACAACTTTTGTCTGTTTCTTTTTTGTTTCTTGAGGCAGAAGTTATTAAATAAAGAATATATCAGTGTAAAAACTGATGTACAATGTGGGGTTTTTATCACCTGCATTAAAGCAAATAAGCAACATTAGGAATTCAAGTCTCTCAAAAGCTGTTATTGCTCCTTAGTGCTAGCTGATGTTTATAATGTTTGTCATTTTTCCTGCTGTCTGAAAACCAAAACCAAGGAATTCACTCAGTTTTATTGTAATATTCCAACCAATTTCTGTACAGTTAAACCATATCAAAGTAGTGATGTCTGAAACTGGTCAGTGTTTATAAAAGTGTCAAATTTAATGCTTTTATGTGTGAAACAGAATCCTTAAATTTCAGGTTCAGACTGTAAGCCTACGTTCCTCTCTTCCATGGTCAACACTGTCTGACAACTGAGCTTGCCACAGCTGGCTCTTTGAACTGCAGACATTCTTTCTCCTGTTCGAAAAGGGTTTTATTGTGACACAATGGAGCTCATTAAAGTATTGGCTTTGGAGCTGCTTCAATCCACTTTCCTCACCGCAGCGCTAAAGGAACATCTAAAATTTCTTTTATTTCTTTTCTATTGATCATTTTTAATATGATTTGGCATAATTTACAGCAGTATTCTTGCTCTAGCTACTCATACACAGAGGACAAAGACAAGCACCTTGACGGACAGTGGAGGACAAACATGTTTTTTACTGTTAACCTCCCTGCAGACCTCAGGTACTGAAGCTCTGCCAGCAGATGTACAGCCAGCTTCTCTAATTTTCTCTCAGGGCATTTTAGCTGAATTAAATACCATAAGACAGTCAAATTACCCCCTTGGCTCCTTAGCATATTTTCTTCCTCCTCCTATCTCCCCTCTTTCGCTCCACCTTTCTCTCCCTATATCAGTGAGGCAGTGTTTCCCATAGTAGCACACAAGGCCTGGCTGTGTTTGTTAGGCAGTTATTTAGTAGTGATAGTCCAGCAGCTCACCTCAGGCCATCATTGATATGGCTAGTTCTTTCTCTGTGGCATTTAGTCTGGCTATGCTTGTCAGGATGGAGGGAAGTGAATGAATATAATAATAATAGTATAGGTGGTGTGTGTGCTGTTTGCTAGAATGTGTGACTAGTGTGTCATTTTAGTCTTTCTCACTCTCATTTATTTAGTAACTAAATTAATCATCACCAAGAAAGTCAAAATGTTGATCTTCATTTTAATCATGTAGCCGTTATTAATTTGACTTGACTTTTTCGGGAATTCACACACTTTCACACTTCCACGGCAGCCGTGGGCAGAGGCATTATATTTTTGGGTTATCTGTCCGTCTGTTCCATTCTCATGAAACAAACATTAACTTGAACTCAACGAAGAACTGATTAGATTTTGGTGGTCAAAGATCAAGGTCACTGTGACTTTGCAAAACCCGTTTTTGGCCATAACGCAAGAATTCATACGCTAATCAACAAAATGCTAGCATAAATGCATCCTGTGACGGCAATGATGGACTGAAATTAATGCTGCTACCGTGTGTGCACGGTCTGTATTTGTTGTGTTTGCTGAACATCACAGTTGTACAGTGAAGGACGGTGCTAGAATTGATAACATTTTTTGTTGCAAACAAAATATGATGAAATTCAGTCACTAGCATATAGTGACCTTGACCCTAAACATTTTAACACTTAACTTCTGCTTAGCTGCACTCCCCCTCTCATAAAGGTGGATAAGACTGCCAGCTATCCAGTACCACATCCCTGGTTACAGTTGAGTGACTCCATTGTCTCTCTGGTTCTTCCCAACTGAACATCAGGACTTAAGAGGCACTGTGTCGCTATGGAAACCCTGAGTCTGAAGAAGCAACAAGGTTTCAGAGAGTTTATTTGAAGTTTATAAATAGGGCGCAATTAAAATGGATGTTAACATTGGCTCCAAAATAGCAGCCGCTTCATTATTCATTCGCGTGTGATTTTATTTTGAAGATGCAGGGGAAGGAAAGTGTGTGTGTGTGTGTGTGTGTGTGTGTGTGTGTGTGTGGTGTGTGTGTGTGTGTGTGTGTGTGTGTGTGTGTGTGTGTTGTGTCTCCATCTCAGTACTGCACAAGTTATTTCTTTCACAGAAGTAACAAGTGAATTGAAAGACATAGACCAATTTACACATGCAGACACAACAATACACATAACTGTAGACATGCACAAGTCTCTCTGTCTTCTCTCATGGACCCGTTGAGTGTCTGACCCTCCACTCCACCTCTATCATCCCTTGGGGTCCTCTGTCCCCACATAACAGAGACTCAACTCATATCCTCCAGTAAAAACCATAACACACAGAAAATGTCAGATACCTGGGGGGATGCACTTTATCCGCTGACCTCTTCCAGTGATGCTCTGTGTGTGTGTGTGTGTGTGAGAGAGAGAGAGAGAGAGAGGGCATCTCATCCTGCTCCAGCACCAAATTGTTCCCTCCCAAGTGCACACGGGAACAGTACAGCATGTTTTTTCACATTAGTTAGCTTTTGTGCATAGTTCAGTACAGTGAGTATGCTTTTTTTTTTTCAATCCAAGGCTCTCAAAATTTCGATCAGTGCTGCACTTTGGCTACAGCATAATACATATAGACCCTACACATATTGTCAGGTACATCACATTACACTTGCAGTGAATGAACTTTATTACTGCTTTCAGATAAACACAAGAAAGAGTGGCACTGGTGCTGACAAAAGCCAGTGGAAAATGTCAAATGCAGAGAGAGGGGCACAGTCTTACCTTACAAAGTGCCAAGCAGGATGAAATAGTGTTGCCCTTAGTCAGCTTGTGGAGAAAATTCAGCCATTAATGTAAAGCAAAAGGCTTTGTTTTCTTGTTTTTCCAAAGACGTCCAAGGAACCCAAATTGATGTCTTCAGATTGCTTTATTTGTCTGACCAACTGTCAAAAAACTAAAACTCTAAAACTTCCAGTATGGCAGTTAGTATTTCAGAGTTTTGTGCATTGACGTTTTGTGGTATTTGAACATCCAGTTGACTGGTCAGCTAATGACAGTATGACCTCTAAACAAGTAAATGTCTGACATTTTTCATTTTTTCTTACTCATTTTATAGCCATTGCCTTACAATAACAACCTCAGAATCATTTTGATCATCTTCTGACTCGCATAGGATGAATGGTGCCTCTGTTATTCCCACCCCTCACTCTGAACACCTGTTGGTGCACTTTGTAACTTGAGCAGTTACTACTCTCCTGCTAACTGAGTGATAGCAACTTAAACTGCCAGAATCAGACACAGCAAGTTAAAGAGTAATGCCAAATTGTATCTGAGTTAAAAAGATTTGGAGGCCATTAGAAACCAGTGTTGATCTCTCTTATTAAGTGAGGAAACTTTTAAAATATCAAGAATTCTTCTGGCTCCAGCAGCCAGGGATCATGAGGAATATCCACTGTTCTGCCATGTTTCATTTCAGTGAGTGGGACTACACAGTCAGATTTCCAGTCAAGTGATCAATAGGCTTTGTTTTCTGTAAATGAAAATCACTTAACCACTTGGACTCGGAGCCGAACAGAATTAATTATCGCTCATGGCTGAAGATGCTGCTGTTAGCTCAGCAAAGTTAAATGTTGTTGCTCTAATTCACTGAAAAAGTAAAGAAAGATGTTAATCAAAAGCTGTAATCCTAGTCACAGCTCTGATACCCCTCAGTGTTTTCTCCAACCTGTTTGCTTGTCACCAATTTTGCTGGAAGCAAAATTAGAAATTTCGCCTTTTTGCTTTCTGCCTGAACACTGTGTCTGCACTTCCAACTTGGCTAATTGAAATGCAGAACCAGCCGGACCATTAAAATGCCACGGCAGTGATACAGAGACAGATGAATTTGCAATCTGCCAGGCGGGCCAGCTGTTGCCCCCCCCCCCAGCCTCAAACCTCCAGGGAAGCCTCCAGAAACTTCCTCGCCAGCAACCAAGGACAAAGGCCTCAGGGGGAGCTGGTTTTTAATTACTGGGCGGCCGTCCTCTGAATATCACACCAATAGATTATCTCACTGTGTACCACTGAAATGAAGAGAGATGAGGGAGTGTTTGGGGGAGCCAGGTGTGTCAGCAGAGATGGTGACGTTATTATGCCAGGCTGTCTGACAGTGTTATGACTAGAGGCAAAACTTTGAAGTTTTTTTGCCTGACATAGTTTTAAAAACCAGCACCTTTTCTTTGGAATCTAAAGAAAGATAAGACCAGGGCATTTTAGGGTTTTAGACACAAACTCTCATTTTGGGTAGTTTGGGAGTTAAAATGACTAAAAAAAATGTATTAGTAGCTAGTTGAAGATATATACATATGAAAGATATAGTTTGTACCTCATCATAATGTGTGTTCCTTCAAACCATTATTTTTTAAAGAAGCCAGAAGGGGCCTCAATGGAAATTAATGGCAGACCTTTAAACTGCCTAGAAAGCATTTTATATTTACCTTCATGAGGAAGGGCTTGCTGAGCACACATTTTTTGTCTAACAGCACCCTTCTTCATAGCCACGCAATTCGACTGGTCAACAAAGGGAAACCCCACAAATACACCAGCAGCGCTATAGCAAGTGGTTCACGCATCCTGTGTTGCCTACTGGTTTTGTTGTAATAACACCATCTAGGGAAGATGCCTCTTTACTCTCTTAAGGGGAATCAAACGTGTCTAAAATGTGGCATCACTTTATTCAGAAGCCGCCAAAGTGACTATTTTACCATTATTTATCGATTGCTCCTTCCTCCCTCCTTTTCTGTTTTCCTCTGGTTCACATGAGGTTTTCATGATCCAAACACAGCCTGTTTTTCACTTTCTGGCCTTCCATTGAAGGAACTATCATCTATCCAAAGGATGAAGAGCCTCTCTAATATTCTGGCTATCTGTCATTCAGCTGCCACTCTCCTCTTGCTCTCTCCTCATGTCACCCTGCTTCTCTGTCTGTCTGCCTTTTAAAGTCATTTCTCCACCCCCTCTATATCAGTAGTTTTCATTCTCTGTCATCTAGATTCTCATAGAATCTTATCAAGCTACATTTTTAGCACTTTCTGTGAATGGATCTTTTCAGTTTAAAGCAAATGATGCTGCTTCACATGGAAGCAGAAATTTTCTCCAACCCGTTTTGAGACTCTGAATTTATGTGGACTCTCACCTGGAGGAGCTCAAAGGTGTAGTCCTGCAGCTGATGTGCTCTTAAGCACACCATGCTCCTGCTGCTTCATCACAGTCTCTGTTCTCTAACGTGGCCCATAATGCACCACTCCTCACTAAAGCAGAAGCCAGGCTCAGATGGCACAGCACTTGCTTTTGTTTCCTCATTCCTGTCAGAGACAATGGTGTCGAAGTGCATTGAATTTATTCAGTTGATCCACCACTCTGCCAGGGTGAGAAGGGAGAGAAAGCCTTCTGAGCTTTCCAACTGAGAATAGGATCAATAATCAGGTTTGACAGTGTATGGAGGTGAGTAACACATAAACAGAACCATAATGATTTCTCTCATCAGCTTCAGGATTGTGTTTTACATTGAAAGTACAGTTGGGACCCGTTAAGCCACCTCAGAAAATCTGATTACTCTTTTGTTTTTAAATGGACAGTTGTGGTGACGTGATCATTGTGGTTTCTGACAACTCTGGATAATTGGATTTGAATGGAATAACACTGAAAAAAATATTGTGTATATTTATACAGTACATTGTCTCTCAGTTGCTACAATCCAAAAATCTGTGCTGATTTAACACTGTTGCGACCCTCTCACCCTCCTCCTTCAGCTCTCACACTTCACACACCAGCAGGTTGCTGCAGCTTCCCATTGTTTAGATCATTCTAGATAAAGAATTTCAGCTGGTGTCCAACCAAATGGATTTAGTGGCATTTGTTGGTGGTTGTTGACAGATATACTACTATAGCATTCATATTGACACAGCAAGTGATGCTGGAATGCCATTTTGATGGTACAGTCCTTTGCAACTTCCCACCTTGCTTATTCCTACTTTCACCTAACCTTGTGTGCACTATATTATTTCTGCTGTCAGATCCTGTATCATCAGGAAATTAATATGTTTGAAAGAATACAATAGGGATAAACAAAATGGATAAAATCCTCTTTCATAGTTTATTCCATTTTATGTCATCTTGATATAATACATTTTCTGGAAAGTAAATAGATGAATTATCATCTATTTATAAAAATAAAATCTAATTAATTTGCAGAATTGCTCACAGTGATGTAGTACACCCAGAGATCTCAAAAGGCTTGCAATATGGAAATATCTAATAGTACATATACAGGGGTTTTGGTAGAAAAAACAATGGCAGTCTCACTTGTGTGACCAACCACACTGTTAACAGTGTGATTGAGATGGACCTTTTGTTTGTGACTAAGTGATTGTTTTCCAGCTATGGACTGGCTTATCTTATCTAGTGATCATTGTTCCCCTACAAATGGCAGTTGCTGGAGTTGTTAAGTAACACATTTAGGTTTTTCTGTCTAGCTGTGCTCCCTCTGTAATTATTTTGTACACACAGTTTGACTTCGTATCCAGCAATCTGTCTTCATGGTTGCCTCCAGCGGTTTAACGCTAGCAGCATCATCTCTGATTGGCTGGGCTGTCACTTCAGGACTTAGTGGGCTCTGAGTGTTCAGCTGTCTGAACCCGGCATATTTTGCTCCCGCCTCATCGGTTTAGCAAAGCCTGGCTGCCTCTCTGTCAAGGGGCTCACCAGCCAGCACCCATGGGCCCCTTCCACACCCAGGAGTTACATAACTGGCAGAAGAGAAGGGTAACTTAAGAACTTACTGCTTTCTCCACAATGGTAAAATAAGGAGATGGAGCTGCTTCTGAGATTCTACATTTACATTTTTACATTTTAAGCACTTAACTGCCACTTAGATCTGGAGAGAGTGAGAATGTGAGAGCAGGTAGGTGGTTCATTATGTAGCTCAAGGACATTTTGACAGGATTCAGTGCTATTGATGGACAGACTGACTCATGCCTCTAAAGCAGAATGCTGACATATTGACCTTGTGCTATGAAGCACACATAGATGTTGGCACATTTTTTCTGAATTTACTCCATTTTGTTCCCAACATTGCTCATGTTTAAAAATGACTTTAGCCTCAATACATGCAGAAAAAGCCAGCAAATCAGTTTAACTGTCTGTAATGTCAAATGTCTGACTCACTGGGTTACTGACATCCATATTCATCTCCTCTCAACAGTTCAAATTTTCCCCAGCAATATGAATGCAATGTAACTCCCCACACTCCCACCATCAGCTATCAGCTATTGGTACACTTAAGCACTTAAAGTATGTTTGTTTTGGTGCCTTGAAAAGTGCATGTCTTCTCTCTTTCCCCCTGTTTAGGGACAGACACTGAGTCCCTGATACTGTACCATAGTATACTGGAGTAGTAGATCCAGTGTAGGTACAGCACGATATTCTTTCAGTGGAAAAACTCTACCTGTCTACCTGATACTGTGGTGACCTGCAGTGGGACACCATGACCAGACTTCACCAAGGTCACTAGTCATCAGTGTCAGCTAGTCTCAGATGAGTGACCAGTGGTCCTAAAGGTCCCTGGTTTTATCTTTCCTCCCTATGGAGACGGGGAGAAGTTTACAGAGCCCTAACTGCCAGCAGGGCAAACAATAAGTGGACAGAGGACTTAAACTGTTAGCTGCAGGGAGCACACTTGACATGGAACAACTCTCATGTCAACTCAGCTGTACCCAGTCCTGAATGAATTGTTTTTATCATAAAATGACAGGTGTTCGCTTGTATTGCCTTCAAGCTTAATATAAATTAAGGCACAGTTCCCAAGGCAGTGATTAACATTTAAAATATCCCACCATTAAGCATCTGCCCTTTTACTGCTTTGCTCTACTAGTATTGCAGCAGAAGCAGTCAGTTCTTTCTCATATATTGTGGCTAGAACTGAAAACAGCTACAAAAACAAAACATTATTGTGTGTATTTAAGTTGGTCTGCACGTCTGCTAGTGAGCTAATACTTCTGCGCTTTTTTTGATAACTTGATCACTGTCTAAAATGTAAAAAAACGGTAAAAAAATCACCAAGGTGATATTGTCAAATTGATAATTTGGCCCTTAAACCCAATGATATTTTACCTACAATGTTGTAAACACAAAAAGCAGCCAATCCTCACATTAAAAAGCTAGAGTCCACAATTATTACATATTCTTTTATAGCTAATTATCACTTCATTATCAAAATTGTTGTTAATTTCCTATCAGCCATTGCCATAAGCCTTTTCCTCTGAAAGAAGCTTTGAACTACATTTATATGAAAATATGCTATTTTTATGTTTGTATGAATTTGATTTGAAAAACATAATTATCAACTTGATGCAAGGAAAAACACTGTAGAGGTCAATAAAACTCCCAACAAATATATGCAAAATGTATGCATGTATGCAAACCACAGCAGAAACTGATTTATAAATCAACAGTGATTTATAAATAGGCCTGGTTTGACCATATGGATACAGAGGTGTTGCTCTTTTATGGCTATAATGCGTCTCCAGACACTTCTTATGCAGAGAAAAACCTCTTGACTCTCTAAATGAAATGCTGTTGAATGTAGAGGGATGTGGAGGTGGGAAGGGAAGGTTTTGACATGTTGGACACATCAGCAGTTTTTATTTTTAGCCGTGTGTGTTAAGTAGGTTACCTGTTGGTGAGGTCTGAGTAATGGACTGTCTGCCCAACAAGCCCCCAGGCTACAATTAGAGGAAGCCTCTCATTCCCCTCTGTGTACATATCTCTCTGCCCTCTCTTTATCTCTCTCTTTCTCGACTTCTGTCTCAATATGTCTCTCTCTCTCTGTGGTATCTGTCTTGATCTCTCTCTGTCTCTCTGTCTCTCCATCTCCTCTCTCCTTTGCTCTTTGCCTCTTCCACTCTTTCATTCCTTACTTCCATCTCCTTTCCTGTCTTGTTTTCTGCCTTCAGTCGGTCAGTTTAAAAGCCACCAGGGGATAAATCTGACGGGTACACACAATGCTGAAGAAAACACACAGCACCAGCTATACACACGCACACACACACAGTACAGTGAATTCAGACTGATGGTGGACAGTGTTAATGTAATCCCCCAGCTTGTGCTGATGGTTTTTTTTTAAATTTTCAAATCCCTCCATATTTATTATGTCATCTATAAAATACTGAGAGTCTATGCTGATGTATAGCATTCCTGGTGATTTGTGTGCAGATGAAAGGTGAGAGCGTATGTATATGGGCCAGCGTTTTGTATATGTGTTTGTGCCTGAGTAAAGGTTGATGTGTTACGTGTGCTTGGTTGAACTGACTTTTGTGCTTTAAAGCATTCATCAAGGTACATTTGTGTGCATGTATGCAGACTGTTGTGTTTGCCCTCATGAATATGCGTGTATGTAGTTCTATTTTACCCAGGCTTTACGGTCTAACAGACTCTTACAGCTTGCCTTGTCACTCCTGTGGAGCAGCTTACTGAAATTTGCATGTACTGGTTTTTCACAATCAGGAAGGATCCAACAATCCTTTCCGTTACTGGTTGTGTAAATCATCACTCCCCAAACCACCGCCATCCACTTTTTTTCTCAGCAACTGAAAGAGCAACATAGAAACTAAGAGGATTACCTGGAGTCAGGAATAGCCTAGTCTTTTCTTCAGATATGTTGCTGCCGCTCCCACTCTGGTCTATCGCTGCCACAGATCCCTTGTCCTTACCCCTGTCTGAAACACAAACACATCGCACAGCTTCTCTGTCTGTCTCCTCTGTTGACTCACCTGTGGCAGCAGTGGAAAGACATTCAGGCTGAAGATCCATTGGTTGATGGAGGTGTAGTGGTGGCGATGCTGAGCCTTCTGTTTCTTGCTGTCGGTGTCGACATCCAGCTCTCTCTCCAGCTTCAGAAGATGATGACTGGGGGGTGCTGAAAAGTGTGGGGCTCTCTGCCCAAACCATGACACAGAGGGCAAACACTTTTGGATTCTCTTCAATCCAACCTATAGAGCTTAGTTATATGAGTACAGACTGTCAGAGTTCTTTGACGTGGTCACATTTCTGCTTTTTAAGTCTCTTATTTTCTGATGCTTGGTTAGGGGTTTCCACCCATTAATGCAGCTGGGACTGGAAAGCATCAGTCTGTTTGTTCTGAACCAGTGCTGTACACACAAAATTTCAGTGCATTAACTAGTAGGCAAACCCTTAGAGCCTGTGTATGGCTCTGCCTGTGGAATAGAGGTTTACTGTCTTTGTTTTGTGTTTGTTTTAACGGTGTGCAGCAGGGAAGTTGAACTGGGGCACTGTGATTGAGAACTGATGCTGCTGATGAGGCTGCAGTTTCTCCTGAGCACCTCAGCCTCCCTGCAGAGATCAAAGAGCTGCCAGCTTCAGCATTTGCACACACACACACACACACACACACACACACACATTCACACATCCATCCCAATAAGCAGCATATAACTCATGTTCCAGTGTGCAGTTAGAAAGACAAGGTATACATTAATCAGCTCAGATCTGCTGTGAATTCAAGTAACAGTTCAGTATGTGTAAGTAAGAGCTACAACTTACTCTTTCTACCCTGGAAGTGTTTGTTCCATCCTGTCCAACCAAAATCCTAAAGATTTTCACAATAATAATTAAGTTAATTAAGTAACTAATAAAAATAGGCAAGTATTATCCATTAACTGTCTCCTTGTGATTCTGTTGTAGCTAAAAACAATTACATAACATTACTGTTTTTAAAAAATATTCACAGGTTAAAACAGATTCATTACAATACACCTAGTAAACATGAACTATACACACTTCTCTTTACAGTATGTTTTGCTCTCTGCATTTAAAATGAGAGAAGGGGAGGGAAATATTGGGGACACATAGAGGTAGAAAGAGAGGAGAGAGGGAAGGAAATGAAAAAGAGAAAAGTATATACCTGGGAATAAAAAGGAAATGGAGAAAGCAGAAGAAGAGATGGTGCAGTAGTAGATGAAGTAGAAGAGAGGGGAGAATATGGAAGTAGGAAAGGGGAGGAGATAAATAAGAGGAGGTGGGAGTAGGGAAGAGGAATGAAATTGAAGAGAGGAAGTAGAAAGGATTGAAGATGAGAGGGAAGGAATGAAGGAGGAGATTAAGCGGAGTAGAGGACGTCCTCTCCTCATTTTTTGTGCTGTTTTTTTTTTTTTTTTTTTGAGTAATGAGGCTGTTAATTAGTAGAGGCATGCATGGTTTATTAAATCAAAGTGTTTACAACTTCCACTGTCAACCAGATTCTTAGTGGTCCTTGCTGATGTTGCCATGGTAATTACATTGTCATAAATGAGTTTTTTATTGATGGAACAACTCATAAAGAGGAATACATTAATCGTTGGTCTATAATTATTTTAAAAGTAATGTTTTTACTCGCTGAAAAAAAATCTCCAAATACTCTCTGCGAGTATTTGAGATTTTTGTTTGCAAAGTTACCTATGTGATTAATCGATTATCAAAATAATGGATGGTTGATTATCTGTTGATCAACTACTCATTTCACCTCCAAATGTAAGATTACCTCAATTATTAGTCGATGGTGATTGACTGTCTTGGGAAAATACCACTTCCATATATTAATCAAGGTATCCAGATTTACCCTAAGTTCCATCATCCATCAAACACATTTTGACAAACTTTGAAATGTGTCACATTTTGGTCACAATTTGTTTTGCTTCAGGTTAAGAGAACCATGAAGACATGAGGGAAAAAAAAACACTCACTACACTGCCTTCATTCCTGAAGAGCTGCATCTGTTTTGTTTTTATTGCCACAGAAGGAACACAATGTAAAACTGTTAGTTCCATTTCCGACACATAATACACAGAACCACACACCACCTCCACACTACAAATCTCATTAAAGCATTACACACAGTTGTGCCAGCAGCTTCTGTCAAACCCTGTGTGCATGTGTGTATGTTTGTGTTTGTGTGTGCACGTGTGCATACATGTAAAGCACTTACACCATATATATTTGTACTCATACAAAATAAGCATAATGTAGGATACTGGCAACATGGCAAACAAGGAATTATATTTAGCTAATTGTTGAGTGTAATATCAAACTATAGTATTGATTAATGAAATGTAATGCGTGCATAACTGTATTAGTGATTATTTCGCACAGCCTTCCACACAAAGTGGATGACTTAAAATCAGCTATTATTAGTAACAGTGAAAAAAGACTTAGAACTTAATTTTTTTATTAGTCCCAAGTTCAGTTTGTGAACAGCAAAAGTTGATCAACAGAAATATGCAAAACTATGTAGGGTACACAAATTACCATGTAACAGAAGTTACCATATGTAGCATTACTTATATAACAAACATTGCCACACAATCCCTAATATTTGTTTTGTTTTGTCATTTCATGTCATCTCTTTAGTGTGTATCTAATAAAGGCATAAAATGCCTGACAACATTTACTTATTTCAACAGTATTAAAAAATAGTATTCATAGAGTGTAATATTAGAAAACAGAATATAAATTAAGTTCAAGAACAACTTTGACTGACTGTATTTTCTGTATTGATTAATCTTGGTCCATAAAATATCCAAACATTGTGAAAAATGCCCCACCTAGAAACTTCAGATGATGTCCAAATAACAGTCCACATCCCAAAGATACTCTGTTTATGCTAGTAGAATACTAAGAAAACAAGCAAATATTGACCTTTGAGAGGCAGGAACCAGATAATTTTATTTTTGTAAAAAATAACTAGTATTTTACTGATTAACAGAATTGTTGCAGTTTAATTTTCAGGCAATCAGCTAATGAACTCATCGTTGCAGCTCTCGTAAAACCAAAATTTCCCCCCAAAACAGCAAAGCAGTGAATTTAGATTGATGATTGAGCTGATTGATTGATTGATGATTGAGCTGTAAATTTGTTTTTAAGGGTCTTAAGAGAGGTTTTGCTTGCTGTTAATGTTTCTCCTGTTCAAAGTGACCATTAGATCCCCCCCAAAGAATGGAAGAGATATGAATAAAGTCCACAATCCTCATTTTGTGCATAAACAGGGGACCTCCTGACCAAGACCTTTCACCATCTGAGTGTTATCATTCTGCAGAGTTTTCCCAAATGTACAGCAGACTGCCTTTCCTCCTTCTTTTCTCTCTATTGTCAGGAAACAAGGAGAGGAAAGAAGCAAGAAAGAAGCAAAAAACATGAAATTTCTCACTCACACTTGCTCTTGCACACGCACACCGTCTCCCATTCTGTCTCTGATACACACAAACACACATCAAGGCCAGTCAGGCTCAGGGTTGGTTTATCTGCAGCTTACAGTGAGTTGTTGGAGAATGCTGTGCTGCCAGTCTTCTCTCCGGTACTGTTTGCACTGTGTGTGTGACAGTGTGCATATAACTTACTGTGTTTGTGTGAGAATAGAAAGTGAGGGGGAAATAGCAGATTGCCTGTGTGTGCATGTGTGTTTGTGAGTGAGAAGTGCACAGGACAACAAGCAGCCTTGTGTGTGTGTGTGTGTGTGTGTGTGTGTGTGTGTGTGTGTGTGTGTGTGTGTGTGTGTGTGTGTGCACTGCAGTGGCTGTGGATTAGACAGTGCAGACTAAGTGACTGAGGCCTGGGGAGTGCTGTTGCAGGAGGAATGGGACAAACACTAATACACGCACAAACACAGTGACATAGCAATGTGTTGCTGCTTTGTATCATAGCTGTGAATTGACGCGGTTGGTTGCAAGTTGAGCACAATTCATTGCCCTCTTTTCTACTGCATATAAACATTTACTAACAGAAAAGATATGTAAGGGTGTCACCAGTGAAAATGTCACGAAGTCCTGTGTGCTGAGTTGAAAAGAATTGTGCTCACATCAGAATAAGCTGTATTTAACCTGTACTTCCTTCACCCATGAACAGAACATCAACACAATGCATGTATAAATTTGGTCACATGTCTATAATTATTCATATAATATATAATTCATGTGTGTTGCAGGACTCAGCACAGGAAGGTGTCATCACCCGGGACATCCACCGTACCTTCCCCGCACACGACTACTTCAAGGACTCTGACGGAGACGGGCAGGATTCACTGTACAAGATCTGCAAGGTGAGCCGGAGATATGACATTGAGGTTGTGGTGGGGCATCAGTCTAGCAACAGAGCTGGCTGTTAGTAACATCCAGACACTTAAGATTTGATTTTTAAAAAATCAGCACCGGATTATACAACACTCTATGTTACCTCACTCTCATTGTGGCATCATGGAACAGAAGGCAGATCTCTGTATAAACTCTTTCATGCTGTGTTCGAACATTTTTGAAAACTTTCCTGCTGAGAATCAAATGCTGTGAGATGAGAGGCTAATTCTGAAATGTGTACTAAACCTTCTAAAATTTGTGCTTATCCCTATGAAGCCAGCCATTTGTATTTTTCCTTTTTTTCACTTTGTGGTCTGGCAAGGTTCAGTAGGAATTTGCTTGGCATTTCAAGTTGGCTCTATGATATATGATTGACAGTGCCCGCCTTATACTGAGACATCAGCATGAACCCTTCCTACACGACATACCGGATGTACGTACCCCTCAGTGGACAGTCATTGATCTTTTCTTCCAATTTTTTAAGTAGAAAGACATGATAGCTGTTATGTAGGTGGTAGATTTCTCTTAAGTTACCCTCCAAAAACGGTTTCTCAACAACAAATCTGAGGCAAGAAATAGACCAGTCGGTTGCAGAATGCTCTGTGCTTTTATTGTAGAACTCCAAGACCTACTTTGAATACTTGAGATTTGGAGGTTTTTAGAGGTGGAGTAAATTCATCATTTTAACGACTCACAGTAATTCAATGATTAGTCCTGCGCTGTACTGCCAGGCTGATCCTGAGATGTCCTTGAAGCTAAAATTTGTTAGTGAATATGAGCGTATGAGATATAGCCAGAGTTTTCATGAGTACTGGAAGACTGTAAACTATATCAAAACCAATGTCCAAATTCATTTTTCCATTAAAATACAGCATTTTTTTGCTGTGTTGTTGTATTGTGTTGTTGTTGCAGTTATTATATATGGACTGTCAGTAGAAGTGGCAGCCAAATCTATCTGAGAAAACATTGCTAAGGGCACAACATCAACATAGTCAGACAATTAAAATGCATTGTACAATATACTTCATTTTAACTTGAGTTGAGTGAAGTAGGGAGCTGTGTCCACTTATTTTTTATATAAATCCTGAAAGTTTTGATATAAGTCTATGTAATGTGATTTAATAGATATAGATTAAATTGATAATTGTCTTGTGGATCCCATGTTGACACAAGCTTACAAAAGAAACACCATGTTACACCACCAATAACAATGGATAATCTCATCTGTCTCATCCATACAAACATGCACAAACAATATTGAACAGCCCTTTATGTTGACATTTTGTGGATCTGCCATGAGGCGGTGCCAAAAAAAAAAACCCTCAAACACCAGTGCCCCCTTTCCATTAAAATGAATGAGGAAAATAAGTGCTGTAAGGAGAGGCTCCCAGTAGACTCACATCCTGAGGTAATTATCTGTGAAGACACACGGTACATTTTATTCAGACAAAAGCCAAGGTCAGCACTACTGTTATGTATTAAAGCCAGTCTTAATCTCTGTCACTGTCCTCCTCCTACCCTGACTGCAGCTGTGAACTCAACCAAGACGTTTTTTATGCACTGATGACTTTGCGTTGCCCTACAATGTATCCAGCAGCTCTATCACATACAGAAAAAACAGCATGTATGATTTGTCAGAGTAACCCAATAGACCAAAGGGGATATTTTATTAACAGTTGACCAAACATTTTCACCTTTGTTGGGCCAGAAATCGCTCACTTGTCACTTTCATTAGTAATCAGAAAAAGTTATTTTAAAGTAAAATTGTTGCATAATGTTGCTTTAAACACAAATATAAATATAGTATATCATAGGCATGTTTTGTCTATTTTTTCAAATCAAAGGTAGGTATAGGATGATGAAGTAGAACTTTTGCTCCTTAGTGTTTTCCTGGCGCTGCAGATGTAGAGTATGGCCGGTCAGTGCTCTGGGATAACCTGTCAGGAAGGGTTAGCATCCAGTCTGGACCCAACTAGGTCAGTGGCGAGCCAGCCTTCATTTGTATGCAAATCCATGTAGATTTGCTGCTGATAAGGTTGGTTGGATCTTGAGGCATGAGTAGGTTAACAGGCACAGAGGATCCAGGACAAAGTTTATATTCATCTTCATATCCTACTCAGTAATAAGCCCTGAGTCTTTTGTTTTCTAACCTTTATTCTGTGGGGAAGGTCACCTGAACTGTGTGCTCTTTTTCAGTGATAATCTGCTTCATTCTCTTAATGCTCCACTCACTCACACTTCCAGCTGACCTGCACAACCTCAGACATCTACTGGTGGTCATTCAAAAGGCCCACTGCAGCGGTCGGGGGTTAACTGCCTCACTCTAGGACACACTGGCAGTTGGTTTTCAGGAAGAAAAGAACATTATTCTCCCAGCTGGTGTGGCGTATTCAAAACCTGTGACTCTCAGATAAATGGATAAAGACGCTATCTTCTATATTTCCATGGATACCAAACTTAAACATAGCAGGGAAAAAAGCAAACATGATAACACATTAACATGCCCCATCAACCAAGCTAATGTAGCGTATCCCAGTGATCAGTGAGTATATCCATGTACATATTATTCAGGATACTAGATCATATCCTGGTGACTACCATTCTGATCAGACTTCCATTCACTTGTAAATACAAAGCCGGCAGGATTTGTTAGACTAAAATCATGCCTTTCTTAATCCCTTCCTATTCTGAAGATGATGCTGTGCTCTGAACATGGTGCTGACCTTTGACCTACAAATGCAAGAAACTGTTACGTAATGTAACACAAAAAAACTGATACAACCATGGAAGCAGAAATCAAGTCTTTATAGTCAAAGATTGAATATTACTTATTATAATATCACGTCCTATCATTCCTTACTTTATAACCAGAAGAAATGTCAGTGGGATTTTAAATTAGGTTTTCCTCCTTCTGGAACAGAACCTGAAAAGTTGTGATTACATTTTTTCTCTCTACACCAGGAACAAAGTATGACCTATATATTTTCGCCAGTGTTCCCTGATTTAGTGACCAAAATAGCTCTGCTTTTTTTTTGTAGCAATAATACCTAACAGTGGATTAATAAACACCTAACAGTGCTCTAGAATTTTAAGTGCAATGGTGTACACATACATTATAGATTTTAAACTATGACTATTAACACATTTATACTCTCTGAAAAGTTTTCTGCAAAGTAGCATATAACAACAAAAAAACCCTGTACTTATTGGTTATGAGACACTAGGCATATAGATTGTAATAATCCATCCCTCTGAGCCTATTATCTACTCAGGCTAACAAATTTAGATTTCACCCACCAGGACCTCCCCCATCCATCTGTCAGCATGCACTTCTCCCAACCGAGTTGGGGACGTGTGAATGCCACACTCCATCAAGCATGTCAGCTTGTAGATTACACTCCAGACAGCTCCACAAGACTTCTCCATTACCTCCACATCAAACCCCAAATTAGCTGAACAGATCAACAGTGGAGCTCTGGATGTCCACACTCATTTTTCAAGCATGGAAAGGGGGGAAAGATTCTTTTAACCCAATGTAAGCAGGTTTGACTGCTGTAACAGTTAATGTTTCCATCAGAGACTGAGCAGCCTGCCAACATATCTGTGAGGAAGATATTGAACTCTTACCAGCTTAGTCATTTCAAGTGGTTTTGGATAAGAGCAGAAAAAAATCATAATATTTAAACATGTTAAGATAAAATTAAGTGCCTCTGCATCCTCTGGGTCTGTGCTCAGTTCTGGTGCTGCTCACCTCTCAAACATTTTGAGCTGCCAGGCTTCTGGTTTTGCCCACCAGGATATAAGTAGAGGTCATGTGAGAGGGTTTATCTCAGAATGGACTTGCGGCTACCCTTTTTTGTGTCCCACTACTGTTCCACTTTTTCTGGTACCTCCCAATTAAGCAGGTATAAGTTTTTTTGGTAGTTGTTGTCGTTGCATGTTAATGTTTTCTCCAGCCCTTATGTCTTGCAAGAATGCATCCAGATAAGCTTTTAAGCTGTGTGAAGTCATCTTCACCTTGTCCCCCATTAAAAAGAAGCATAGGTCGAACGGTTTTAGACAGTTTTGCCTGTCCCTGGATTCTTGTTTACACAGTGAAAAAGCCTGTCTGTTTGCTCATTAGCATGATTGGTGGGGTGTGTCAACTACAGACTGTTTTGAGACAGCACTTCTCCTGAACGGTCATCTGAAGGTTACTCTCCTAGTTCAGTCTTCCATACTTTTATGACAAAACAATCCAGATTGCTTATGTTGGACAGATCTTCTTCTCTCTTATTACTGCAGTGGTGAGAAGATTAAACTAAGATTTGTGTTGTGGCGTGACTAAGTTTTTTTACTGTACTGAACAAGGATTGATGAGGCTTTAACGGGGCAGTGGATCTGGCCTTCCTACCCCAGCCTACGCTTGGTTTGCTAATTGCTGCTAGTCTCCATGATGAGTGATGTACTTTTCTATGTTGTTGGTGCCATGATGGTGAGCACAGGTATCTGACTTTAAAGTGACTATAATGAATGTGTTTATAATAAGATTACATCAAATAATAATGTTAAAACAATGTGACATTGTGTAATGGGTTGCTCACAGAGATGAGTCTACAGATTTTATGAATTATGACCCAAATGGCAGACAGACACAGCTAGCAACTGTGCTTG
This sequence comes from Lates calcarifer, assembly GCF_001640805.2. Lineage (NCBI taxonomy): Eukaryota > Metazoa > Chordata > Actinopteri > Centropomidae > Lates > Lates calcarifer. The sequence continues at coordinate 18,994,457 of NC_066849.1, read as the reverse complement.
TGAACACAGTGGCGCACTGTGCAACTGAAAACCTAGATATTAACCTTAGGAGTTGATAGGGACCAACAACAGAGCTAAAAGAGAGTGAACGTTTGTCAAGGTTGTGTTCGCATTCAGTTTGTTTCTGCTGCCCCCAAGTTGTCATGAAAATCGGTCACTGCAGGTCCAAGGCTACGGAGTCTGTTTGAAATAAATGCCAGTGTCCAATACAGAGTTGTTACACATCACAACCCTAATTCTCTGAGCAGTGGCAGCACCTTTGTCATCCAACTCTTAAAAGTTAATTTAGCACAATCGTAGCAATGAAAGCAAAGATCAAATAAAGATTTCCAGGTTTCCCAGTTGATAGAATGGTGATTTTCTGTGTAACAATTTTTCATTGACAGAACAAAAACAAACTCTTAAGTCACTGCTGTACTTGTCCTCCCACAGTCTTAAAGTGGACATTTCGATGTCATGTTATTAGATACAAGGACCTAGCTTAGGATTTAGTGAATAGATGCCCGTCTCATAGAGTGGGAAAGGGTGGGAGAAGAGAGAGAGAGAAGCTGACACTGACAAAGAGAAAACCAAAGACGGCGAGAAACAGTCTCAAGGGAAATTCGTCTGAAAAAAGGAAAAACCCTGGTACTGGAGAGAACCTGCCTCCTAGGAAATGTCTTGTGTGCGTGCTGATGCTCTGACAACATTTACATTAAAGAGATAAGACTAGTGCCAACTGGAAGATCGACAAGGCACTAAGCTTTTAAAATCAAATAGTATAGGGATGACTTGCTACTGACTAAAATGTTTTGTAAAAAAGGGGTTTGAAATTCCTGAGCATATTAAGAACATTTACATATCATGCATATCAACTCAAGCATAGTTAATTACTGTTCTTTATGTCTGCTCCTGATATTATAACCTGTGATGGACAGCAAGTAACTCTAGCAACATAATTGATGCTTTTATGTAGCAGTTAAACTGACTGGCTGTTAAACCATCGGCTGACATTCACCCCTCTCCTGGTGCTTAAGTGCATAGCATAAAATATCCTAGCTGCTCCAGTGGAGTTGTTCATTGACTAGTGCAACTGTAACAGACTGTGGCAGAACTAAGCAGCCACCAAATGTTTGTAACTGTGTGACTGTGATGCAGGGAGTAGCAGTTAAGTATTCAGATATGTACAGGATGGATGCCAGACTTAAGCAGATTTACCTGATTTATGTATTCATGTATCATCTAAAAAAATACAGAAAATGTCACCCACAGTTTTTAGTCATAAATTGTTGTCGGACAAAGGCGACATGAAACAACCCTTTTGAATCATATTATCCATCCAGTGAGGGAAAGATCATCACACTTGCATCAGTAATGTCACATCCGTAGCAGTGGTATAGTTTTTGAGAGTACTAGCGTGAACAAGATATTCACCTAGGGTGACAATCAATAGTCAGTTTGTTTAGAACACACACTGTATAGTTGGTAATGTTGTGTTAGTATTTGTCAGACTGTTGTTGAGCCTCACAGTGTATTAAAAATCTGCTGTACCCTTATCACATCACGGGTCATGACTCTTGTCAGTTCCAAAAACGTTATTTTTAATTTATGACCACTGCAAAATGAAATACTTGTGTCCAACATTGTTGTAGTTGACATTGACATTGTTGACATTTAGTAGTTAATAAATGTGTGAACATATGGAGAACATTGGAGGATATAACATTACAGCATCAACTACATACATACATTGTAAACAATGATTGATGTCAGTGACTTCTGATGTCTGGCTGACTGAATAACCAGGATGAATTTTTCCTCTCCCTCCTTTTCTTTTCTCTCACACAGGCCTACTCTGTCTATGATGAGGAAATTGGTTATTGCCAGGGTCAGTCATTCCTCGCCGCTGTCCTCCTGCTGCACGTGAGTAAACTCGTCATCTCTCTATCCACTGAGCCTGCCTCTTCATGGTCAACACAATGCAGCAGATAGATGTATAGATGGATACAGTACACTCACACACATGCAGACTCGGGTTGAGGAAAACAGCATAACAGTTGATTTAATACAACATGAAATAAAGCTTCAACAATTGCCAGAGTTTAGTCAGTTAATCTCTGACACAATGTGAACACTTTTGCTGTTATTTTTTACTTTCTGCACATATAAACAGACATATACTTTCTCATCCAACAGCATTACTAAAGCCATAAAAGTAAATCTTTTTCATTTCTTTCCTGTACATTTTAAGAAGTACCTTTTCAAAATAAAAGCTCTCTGGAGCTGTTGGAATATTGACCTGATGCTACTCAGGATCGTGTTTGAAGACAGTAGTCACACAAATTGTCAAGGCTAACACACAAAGAAAATATATCAGCATTGCACGGCTACACCTACACCTCACTGATTCTGCAGAAACCAAGTCTGATAGCTTGTACAAGGTGTAATAAAACAGAAGCAAGATTCAATCAAGACAGAGAGAGAGAGAGAGGGGGGAAGATAGAAAGAATGTCTCTGGCTGAAAAGAAAGTTGCTGACTGCTTGAATGAAAACAGTTTATAGCAGAATGATTTGGATGAATAGGGGGAGTGAGAGTATGAAAGAAGGCAAAGCTGAAAGCATGAGAGAGTGTCATAGCAGAAAATGAGGAGTGGGGAGGAGGCGGACAAGACATTCATTCACTCTCACACATTTGTTTTCAAGGTCACTGGCAGTCGCATAGCTCCATGTCTCCATTTTCCATACATATTAACTGTAATTTTTTTCTTTCCTATCCTGTGTTTAGTTTGTCTTGTTTGTTGCTTGTGTGTTGCAACTTGTCTGCATAAAAGAACCGAAAATTTATTTGAGGAATGTGCTAAAAGACAGATGGAGGAGAGACAGAGGAGCTGACACACAGAGGCGGGAATCCCAAGTGGAGGAGAGAGGGCGGTGGAAGTTTGGTTGGCGTCCAAACGACAAGGGCAGCAAAGGTTAAAGAGGAGGAAGATGGAGGGAGAGTGGAGAGGAAGGGAGAGGTCAGGAGGAGGTGGAGTGAGGAGAGGTGGTAGGAGAGTCTGGCAGAAGAGCTATGGATGAATTCGGCGAAGGTTCATAATGAGGTATAGAGGAGAGGAGGGTGGGAAAGAGAGGAGGGGAGGAGGAAGAAAACAGGAGGAAGTTATGGAGAAGGATGCTGTAAAGTTGAGGAGGAGGAGATATAAAGGGGAGAGCAGCAGTAAAAGAAAGAGAGGTTATACAGGAGGAGGCGGCAGACCGGTTATAGAAGAGGAAGAGGAAGAAGGGAGAGGTTATAGAGGATATGTCAGGAATATTAATAGGGGTTCAGGTTTACCTGCAGGAGCCCATTCAGCCCCAAACACATACTGTCACTCTGATTAAATATCACCCCACCTCACCGTCTGCGAGTATGTGCGTGTGAGGAGAAATAAACCCATATACCCTCACAGATGCACACAAACACAGTGTTAAGCTTTCTCTCATGCCTCTTATCTTCATTTATCTAAGCAACACATGCACTGAAACACACTGAAACAGTAAAATGCTCACACATTTTTGTACATACTTTCTTGCACATGCAAACACCTTGAAGTCCATCCTCTAAAGTCATTCACACCTTCACCTTCCTCATCTGTCCTTCTGCGTTTATTTACAGCCAGTCAGATAATGTCAGAAAATAAAATGTAATTTGTTTTCCTTCTGCTTTAAGGAGCAGATGGGTTTGGTTTACCAAAATAAAATTTGACCCTGGTCTGTTAGCATCAAAGAGCCCAACTGACATGCAGATAAAGAATGAATCTGTTTCTTGTCTTGAAGACTGTGTGTCCACCAGATTTCCTGAGGAGCTCTGCGCAAAGTGTCCTAGTTTCCTTCATGGCTCTATATATACATTTTGGACAGTAAGTTGTTTAATGTTTAAATTCATTCATTAAAGCTACCCATGTTCTTTCAGATGCCTGAGGAACAGGCCTTCTGTGTGTTGGTGAAAATCATGTATGAATACGGCCTCAGAGCTCTCTACAAGAACAACTTTGAGGATCTTCACTGCAAGTTCTACCAGCTGGAGAGGCTGATGCAGGTTAGTGAAGCAGTGTTTTCTAATTTTTGAAATCTAATGAAATGTATTGATATAATGTAGTAACATAATGCTGAGAAGATGACCTTGACTGGATGGACAGACTGTTTTGAAGCCTTAAACAATAAACTTAAACTGTGTTACTTAAAAACACAGTTTATCAATTTAGCATTGTACCTCTATAATATTGTCAGAGTCCTGATTAGCAGAAAAAAAAAGAATCAAAATCAATGCAACAGAAGCACAGATACCAATTTTTTATTCCGTGCTTGCTTTCTTGTGAATACCCAGCCACAGTTGGAGAGTTGGGTATCCAGGAGCAGCAGGTCTGGTAACCTCACTTCTTTCTAAATCTACGCTAAAACTGAATTGACTGAAGCTCCAGATTATGTTTTCAGTTTTTCTCAGCAACAAAGACTTAAACTTTCCCCTGCTTTTACTGGGAATGTCACCAAATTTTTAAGCTCTTTGACTGAATTTTTCTTGCTGAAATGGACATTGGGAGACTTGTACCTTCAACTTTTTTTATTAAAGAACCTGATATTTTCTAACATAGTAACATTTGTAATTATTTAACGGGGTAGAGTTCCATTCCCAAAAATGAATAGAAATAGCTAAATAGAGATAAAATAGCTCTTCCTACTTCAAAACTCTATGAGGCTTTGGGTGCAAGTTGGTCCCAGTTTATTTGTTGATCTTTGTTTCTTTGCTGTGTTCATTCATCGCACATTTTTTTCAGACACCTCTGGCTGTAGTTGAAGAAACAATTAATCTCACCACTTAGTGACAGAAATTAAATGATTCAGCCTTGGGGTCCACTACAATTACAGCTCAAAATTAAAAATGTTAATCAGTCATTTTAGCAATGTCATAGGTTTAAATGCCATGGAATTCACCTCACATATCCAGCTATCCTTGGTGTACAGACTAGTCTTTAGGACCATTAATTTACACAAGATGATTTTCCAACATTTTTACTTTCCTGAGAATGAAGGTCCCCTGGGCTGTTTCATCTAATTACTAATTGAGTGCAGGGTTTGTACAACGCACCAATACTGGGTGCCACTAAAAAGAAAAGACCAGCAGACAGTGCAAATAGCCTTACAAACTGTATTTGCATTTTCCATAAAAGCAAGGAAAGTTTGATCATATTCAAATTTTTACAGCTTGTTACCAGTGATTGCATCACCTATGGGTTTCGACATGTTTTTTGTTGCCTTGTTGACTCGTTGTTTCTGGTCACAAAATATAATAGAATATAACAAGAATTAATTCTTAGTCTGTATGTGTGAGTCTCTGTAGGCTAAACAGCATTCTGTCTGTCTGTTGTGGCCAAATGATTGCTGGTGTAAAGTCCCATCCCGCTCAGGTATTACAACCTAAATCCAGTCACCAGGTTTAATTTGGCTCTGAAATCCATCCTGGCCGTCGTCTCTCAGCATCAGGATCAACTCAGTTAGCATCGACCTAATGTGCTTAATGTAAGGATGTTAGCATTGACTGCTAATTATTAGTATGTAGGTGGGAGCTCACTATCTGATCGAGGTCAGGTGTCATGTGACATGGTAAGTGTTAGCTGCCAAAGGGGATCATTATCTGGCTAATTGAATCCTCTATTCACTTTACATGTATGGACACTGAAGTACATGAGCACTCTTTTCTATTTGAGACCTGCAGCTGTCTTTTCCTCTCTCTGTCAAAACAGAAGTATATGAATGATAAATCAATGTAAGAATGCCTTTTACCCTCATGATAATATGTCATTGACAGTTCTTTCACCTTGTGCATAGCCTTAGCATGACCAGACCAGTTCCATCTGTGAGAGCTACTAAACATGAGCTCGCTGATTGGTCCTGGTTTCCAGCTTTCCTTTTAGATTATCTGGTACATTTAAGCTTTGCAAAGTTAGAATCAGTCATCTTTAAATGGCACATTTTTCAGTGTAGTTGCTTTGTACAATAAAGTATCTCTTCACTTTCTGTATTAAACTGGAAGTTTGTGTAATGTATGAATAATCTCTGCCATGGTACTGAACAGTGTTATGTGTCTTTTGTAACTTTTTCTTTTGTTCTTGTGTCGCTCTTGAAAGAGATTATCATCTCAGTCAGACAGCATGATTTGATAAAGTATGAGTAAAAATGAAATAATTTAAAATTGAAATGACAAGTGGAGCCACATCTGTATATTTGTGTAAGCGCTGTTTTATCTCACAAGTTTGTCTTCCTCCTCCTCCCTCCTCCTCTCTGTGCTCGTACAGGAACAGCTTCCAGACCTGTGGTCCCACTTCCAGGAGTTGAACCTGGAGGCACACATGTATGCCTCCCAGTGGTTTCTTACCCTCTTCACTGCCAAGTTCCCCCTGTGCATGGTGTTCCACATCACTGACCTGCTGCTCTGTGAGGTACAGTTTGACTCACAACACCACATTGTCCAGAGTTAAGTGAAGAGAGGGTCAAAGTAATAATAAGGGCAAGAGTAAGGCAGGGAAGCAGTGGCAGAGGTTAGGAGGAAGGAGAAGGACAAGGAGATAGTGATTGGTTGAGCTTTACCTCTGCTGACCAGCTATCAGTGGCCAGAAGCAGAGGTCATTTAAGACAAAGCTATACCAGCATCAGCACTGATCCATCTGCATTCTGCCCTTCAGGCTATCCAATGTAATCAGTAGGGGTGTGCTGATCAGGCTTTTTAGGGTTGATACAATCACAGATTTAATGTAATTACGATTTCTTGACCCGATCACAATCACTGCTTGCTTCTTGTTCTGAAACATTTTTACAGAAAGCTCCTCTGAAGAGGTCCTCCTCCTAAAGCCACTAGGCCACTCATGTCTCTTACCCACGATATTATTTAAGTTTGGATTCACGACTTCATAATAATAGTAATCTCAGTACTGTGACTATTGTCTTGTCATTGCAAAAGCGATTCATTTTATCTTTTAACAAATTCAGTTACATTTTGCAGCACCACCCTATCATGGAGATGAAAGGGGAGCTTGAACAGTCAGATGGTGAAAGACAAATTTTGAAAAACATTTCATGGATGGTCATTCTTGCAGATGCAAAACTGTATGAGAGGCTTTTTGACGTATAGCAGCTGCTCGCTTAAGACTGTATTCTTACAAGCTAGCATTCTTGGGGAAGACAAAAAATCAATTCTGCAACACTCAAGAGCTCAAACTGAATTTCTTTTGTAAATCATAGCATGCTAACAAAGACTTCTGGTGCTCATCAGGCAGTAGCAGCACAAAGAATACTGACTGCCTGACAGCATCTCAGCTCTCGTTCAGTTCCACAATGATCAGCAGCACCACCTTTTTACAGTGCTACAAAGCCATTTGCAATAAAAATGAATAAAACTTATATAAAAATAGTCACAAGTGAAGTATTTTTATAAAGTAAGAAAATCTTTTCTTGGAGTCTCTTGCTGGGTGTCTGGAGAGGAAACCCCTTAGGGAATCCAGAGTTCTGCTGGGGGAGTTCAGCCCTCACATGTGTAACAGTGTTGAAGGGTTTCTGTTGATCTAAATCCCTGGAGTGTTTTTTGTGGGACTCCTGTGGTAGTCACTGTCTGACTACCTACACCATGTTCGAACATAAGGTAGTTCATAAGTGTACTTGTTACCAGGTTTATGACCATATCACCTAATTTGTGTCTGTATGAGCTGGGACTCAGGTGAAGAGAGAAATACAGCTTCCAGCTGATCACCACCTGCTGGTGAGGTGGATCAGGTGGCAGGTAAAGCTGCCAGAAAGATGTGGTGAAGCCAAATGTGCAATGAGGGTGCACTGGGAATGTCTGGCTGAGGCCTCTGTCTGGAGTTAGAACGTGCAGCTGTGTCCTTATGGAAAATAAATATTGTGTTGAGAGGATATAAGGAAGCTGAGGTGTGAGCTCTGTGGAACACCGCATCCAACATGAGCAGATGGAGACATTACTCCTAACAACAGCTTAAGCTCTGTCAGAAAGATCAGTTTAAGAGCTGATCCACCTATTTTCTTCTTGACTAATTGTTTCTCCCTCTTGTGAAATTATTTTTGTGTGGTGACGAATCATTAGAGTTTTACATTTTTGGTAATCTTGTGTTGTTTTGAAAAGCTTAATGACACAAAACACCAGTCAAGTCATGGAGCTCTCTTCATTCCCTCCTCCCTCCATCCTCCTTGCTCTTTCTGCCTTTCTCCACCCCTTTTTTTCCACTCCCCCCCCCCCCCCCCTTTCCCTCCCTCCCTCTGTTTGCCTATTGGCCGCAGGCAGAACAATTAAAAGTTTCCCAGGTCTTTCTCAACCAATGAGCCGCATGATGAGAATCTGCTTGTTAAACCAGAATTCTCATCTCCTGTGTCTCTCTCTGTCTCCTCTCCTCTTCTTGCTTCTCTCCATCATCTTCATCATCAGCTTTACTTCTTTGCCTGTTTTTTGTGTTTCTTTACTTTACTTTATTCTCTTGTTTTCTGGTTCTTCCTTTATCCATTTCATCCCTTTTATTAATCTCTCTCCTCATACTCTTCCCTTGATGTAGTCTGCGCTAAAGTTTTAATTTTTCTGATTCTTTTACTCTTTTCCTCTTTACCACATTTACCCATTTTTTCCCTCTCATTCAACCTCTTTGTACTGCTTCATATCATGTGATACTAAGTCACTAGCTACTGGACTTTTATTTACTCTTATGTTTTCCCACTGATACAAGAGCCTTAAGTTCTACTGGTGGAGACTCCCAGGCTCACACCTTGATATCGTCTGAGGGTTAGATCATTTGTGAAACCTATTTGCACTCATCATGTAGTCTTGAACCTTCACACATCCCACATCTTTTTCCCAGCCCATGTCATCCTACCTCCTCTCTCTGTATGTTTATCTCTTTCTCCCTATGCAATCTGTCTTGGTCGGATACACATGCTCCGAGATTATCTTTCCTTCTCTCATAGGCACCTTTGATCCTGCCTCAGCACTGTAGCACCATCTTGAGGCCCACAAAGATAGGCGTGTGAAGGCAGAGCTCCCCCTCTTTTCTCTTTCTCCAGTTATTTTTAGAGCTGTCCAGATATTTTTAGCCCTGTGTTGCCATGTGAACTGGTTGTCACGGAGACCAAGGAGACGGGTGTTCCCATGCAGTGCTGACATCAGCTTTACATTTTCTTTCTTCCTGTGTCAAAATCACAATCACTGTATCAACAAAGGAGGGAGGGAAAAAAACATAGGATCACAGCATTTATGTACATATAACACTGAATTCTTAATACAGTTATCTGCTCCACACAATAATATACACAATGATCTGTGATTTATAAAGAAACATAGTATATGAAATAAATAAAACACAGGGGAGTTTAATCTTTGTGTTTTTTAGCCTCTATCTCTGCCATGTATTGTTAAAAAACATGCATTTGCCCTGCAGCTACAACATCTTTATAACAAGTTGGTAAACATATACATTTCATCTGTGCAGCTGACATTTATGGCTTAAACAATAAACAACCTAAAAAATATGTTGTATAATAAAATTGACATACCTGAATTTCAAGATGCTTTGTGAGCTTTTTTGACATCAGTATAAACTGTTAGTAAGGTAATTGTGATAGGCTGTTATAATTTAAATAACCAGTAGTTTTCAAGTAGTTTGTAGTACAGCTTGGATTTGATTCTCTGTGTCATGTTCTCTTTTCTTGCCCTGTCAATGCCATTTTGCATACAACATTTCTGCTGAATGTTTTACTTACTGTAAAAAGTTTTTAAGAATGTCAGTTAGAGGACATATTTCTTACCTAGACAACGATGGTTTCCTTTGCTCTGCAGATTGTTGACTGTCTTTATTCTTTAAGCTGTTGTTAAAAGTTATAATAGGCAGTATTTCTAGATTTGTGTTCATTCTCTTCATCTTAAATCAGGAAGATCAGGAAATGTGTCTGCAGCATAGCATCCCATCAATATTTACTGACACACTGTAGATTCTGGTGTCCGTATGGGCACAAGTGGGAAAACTTCTTAGCAGTGGAAGTGTTGAATCCAAATTTAGGAAAGAAATTAAAACGCTCTCCTATGCAGCAGAGAGGATGAGGAAAGCTGAACTCACCAACATGTGAGATTTCTCCTGAGAAATTACAGAGTTTTAGAGATTTAAGTAGTATTCTTGAAAAGGTTGGCTTTATTAGCCATCAGATGTTGCCAATATGTAAAGCTGCAGAGTGCAGCTATAATTTGCCACAAAATTCAGTTCCTGTTTTTAATTATTTTCAGTTTCATTGTATTCACATCTAATTCTCCTCTCTCTTCCAGGGTCTAAACATCATTTTCAACGTAGCCCTGGCCTTGCTCAAGGTTAGTACTCACTTATTCATTCATCTATTTGTAACCATCTTTTTACATTTCACTATCAAGTTCTTATGTTGATTTTCTGAGCAGTTTGGTAGAGTTTAGTGGAAATAATATACCAAGTGCAAAGCAAAGATTTAGGGATGCATGATTGTGCAGAAGAGGCAATGTGTTTGAGGAGGTGCACTCAGTCCTGTGTCTGATGTGATGTGTAGAGGTTTAGTTGGTTGGCATTCTTCGCCCCCTAGTGCTCAAATCATAAACTTCATCTGGAAGTGTGGAGGCCGTCTTTAATGACAAATGAGATAAATGGGTAAGGGCTAATATAAATTATAATATCATCATATTGAATGTGATGCTGTATGACTCACATCAGCTGCCACTATATCACAGTGACCAGATTCTGACCAGAATAACACATGTCTTTTGTCTTGTGGGAGATTTATTTTATGGACTTTGACTAAGTGATTTAAATTTAGATTTAATTTTACTGTCATGTATAGTAGATGTTTTAGCAGTATACAAACTGGATGAATTTAAATAGTGTTTTCAAGTTGTACCCACGCCATGTTCAACTGAACTATTAACTAACTACTAACCCATTTGTACATCTTTAGCATGAAAATACAGCTGTGGCTGCATAGAGAGTTTCTGTACAGTCTCCCTCAGAGGATAATAACATATTGTGTCATTTACCATCTGAAAATGTAATTTTCCATGCATTTTCTGAGATATGGTTTGCTAAATAGAAACAGGCAGACAACATTCAACAGACTGACATTCACAGATAAAATGACCAAATGTTCCCATTTTATTTAAAATCAATCAGGGTTTTAAAATGAGTTGATGTCTCTACTTTTAAGTGTGTTTCAAAAAATGTAAAGAGCATATCTGCTTTAGTTTTTTAAATATATTACCAGACAAAACTGAATGTTGTTACTATCAGAGCAGAGTGGTGTAGAATTACCAGTTGTTGTGTTATCAGATCTGTTTGTGGTGGGATGGATCGATGAGTTTTGGCAATGATCGTGTCATATTGCACGTCAGTGTCTGGTTGTTCAATGCAGACATTAATTTGATGGGACAGTCTTTGTGGAAGTCATGCTGGAACTTCAACAACACTCAGTGATGAAGGCTTGTTTGTCTCATTATATAGTCGCAGTACTGAAACAAACTGATAACAACACGCAATGGCTCAGCGTGTTTACAGTCATTTCCTTTAATTATTCTTCATGTAAAACTATCATCATTATGTGCAGTCACTATAATTGTGTGAATGACCAAGCTCACTTTAATGATGAGGAAAGTGTATGCTAGAAAGTTTATAACCTGATATGTTTCTGGGTCCTGAGAAACAGCTGATAGTCATCAGTATGTCCCAGTCAGCTTATTTACCACCAAAACCAGTCCTTTAAAACTTATTACCTGCCAAATTTGACTCCTGATCTAATATTTATTTTTCTTACATTAAACAGCTGCACAGTATACATTACACCAATACAGCCTAAAACAGGACTACATTAAAACTGATAAAGCCAATGCAATATTGCAAATTAGCTCAGGATATTAATAATAATGAGAATAAATATGTATGTGTATGTAATAATGCTAATAATAATGTAAAAATAATATATCATAATTTATATAAAATAATATATTACACTGTAATGTAGCTACTCTCAGGCTTTCTGCTCTAAATTAATCATAGATGGTTGGTTTTAAAAAGCCCTCCTGCTCTGTGTTTTAGCAGTAATGTATTCTGTGTGCCAGAGAGAGAAAGATGTGGTGGATGTGATGGTCGGGAATGGAGAACAAATGAGGATGCGAGGAGGGTGGAAGGGGCTTCCACTGCCTGCCTCCTATTGGCCGGGCATGACGGCATTCTCCCCCGAGGCTCCCTCCTCCCTCCTCCATCCATCCTGTTCTCCTCTCCGCTCTCATCACCCCTCCCTCCATCTGTGTTCACCTCCCTCCCTCTCCCGCTTAGCAGTCGCCATCCACATCACAACAGGAACATAAGCTACAGCGTTAGCAATCTGGACCTGGAGCAGAAAAGCTCTGTGTTCTTTTTTTTTCTTTTTTTTTCTTCTTCATCTTTACCTCCCATGGATGCCTGCTTGGAGCCTCTTCTCTCCCTCAGTTCCTCGTTCTCTGATTTCTTTACCTCCTACTCCTCTACCTCCGCCTTCTCCTCATCTCTGTTGGTTGGCTATGTATTTCTCCAACACGCTACCTCTGTCCACCACCCAGACCTCTGCAACGGAGCCGCCCCTGCTAGCTGCTAGCTGTTAGCTGTTAGCATCACAAAGGAAAGCGAGAGAGGGGTAAAGAAAGAAAGACAGGAAGGCAGAGACAGTAAAAAAGAGAGTGGCCAGTGGACGGGAAGCACTGTGTGGTTTCTTTGCCTCGCCTCACCCCAGCTGGCCAGGACCATCACTCCTGATAGCACACACACTCATGCAAACACTCAACCATTTAGCCTGTGTTGTTGAGAGGAAGAAGTGACTTTCCATCTGAAGGAACTTGCTTACCATTTAAAGGATCTACTGACCGACACAGACCGGATACTTGACTGCTGCTGCTAATAGAAATCTGCCGGAGGGACAGACACTGGAGTCCATGTTGGAGCTGTTGACTGGTCCAGGTTGGAACTGGACAGACTTCAAATCAGAGGGTTATATCAGTCAAGAGGAAGAGCAAAGAAACAGAGAGACTTACATGCTCACGGCAAACAGTTCTTTCTGTCTTACTACCTCTCTCCAAACTCATGCATAGCTGCCTTCAATCTGACTCATCGAGTTGAGCATCCATTCAGCCATAAAGCAACACAAACTTGCAGCACATCATCTTCCCCTCAAGGCAGAAAAGTGCCATACTGCCACGTTAACAGACCACATCAGGACCAACTGCTCAGTCTTAGACTGGGATTCATACAGTTATTTCAATCCATTTTACATTTCAAAGAAAGCTAAAATCCTGTCATCTTCATAGCAGGTGCGGCCTGCCACTTGGAAAGAGGGTACAAAACATATCAACTGCTTTGATGTGTTGTCTCACACGCACCGAGCCTTGAACGTTTAGGCCACTCAGTCGTGCAGACTGAGGGGCTTTTCTCTCTGTCTTTGAAGTCCATCAACGAAGGAAAAATAAAAAAGGTGGAGTACTTATCCGTTGCTGCTGTTTGCCGGAGCAGCAGCCCACGTGTTGAGCAGCTTTGTTGCTAGGCAACGGCATACTGGATTGGAATTGGTTGGGGGAGTTTGGCAGGGGAAGATGAGAGTGGGTAGTGTGACTGGATTTCAAAGTGAGACTGGCAGGTAGCTGAGAGACTCAGCATTATGCCGAAAGCAGCTTCATTACATCATTTTCTGACTGTTATTTTGTCCCACCTGGTGGCCGTTTCTGGGCTCTGACAGTGGTACAAGCTGAGTGGCCGCCACCAACGTCTTGTCCACTTGTCCAAATTCTGTCTTGCCCAGATGAACTGGATCAGATCTTAACTTTGCATGCCTTGGATGCGTGGGCTATGCCTGCTGAGTTGCTGTGTGTTTCTTTAAGTAGCAATTAGCCTCTTTTGTAGCTGGAGTCCTAAACATCAGTCTGTTGTGATACTGCCTGATGTGGCATTATCAGCTTCTCTTCCCAGAGGGTCAGTCACTTCGATCACCAGGAGTCGGCCAGTGTGGCTAGACATTGACCTCAAAACAATTTTCAGCTCTGTGAAGTTGACATAACAACTTGTCTGCTCCGAGTCCACCCCTCCTCCAACTCTCTTCCAACAACCGAGAAACCTACTGGAACATTTGGACGACACGCTGGAGTCATCTGCCACCCTGGCCCCGGAGCGGGACCGCCCCTCTCCCTCACCCTGTCCCACCCCTCCACCATCTCCTCCACCTTCCCCTCCTGCCTCTCCTCCCCCAATACCGGCCCTGACCCCCCACCTGCCCCTTCCAGCAGTGCGTAGGGCGGTGGAGGATGGAGAGGGGAAGGCAGAAGAGGGGGCCCACAGCAGTCAGGCCTCAGCGGACTCATTCTGCAGGGTGATGGATCTCCTTGGGATGGGACACCGGCTCTTCGTCCCCAGGCTGCTGGCGGTGAGAGGCAGGAGGGTGGGCTGGGCTGGCAAACAGATGCTGGATGAAAAAAAAATTAGCATGGATGGTTGGATTTAGAGTTATACAGGAGTGGCTGCTAGTTTGACTCATGTTCATAATGGAACCAGCTACTGCTGAGGACATAGGATAGTGAAAAAGCAACCAAGCATGTCTCAGAAAAGCAGCCTCTGCTTTTCCACTTCTGAGACTGGCCAAAGCAACATTTATTGCATCTGTTGTCATGATGCTTTGAGCTCTGACCTTTGATTTCCTTTGAAATTGAAGCTTGCAAATTCTGCTCGTCCCTAAAGTGAGATTGGAATACTTATCCCCCTGATCATGTTACCTAGAATTTAACAGCCGCCGTTCCCAAAGCTTCCTTCAGAATTAGAAATGAAACAGCGGAACCATGGTCAAGCAAGGACCAAGCTGATGTGTGACTAATGAACATATTTGTTCATACATATGATGTACATAATTGCTCAGGATAAAGTCTAGTGTGTAGGTGTCTGTTCACCACAAGGTGGTGGTATTGGTATGTTTTTGAGCACTTAGTGATAAAACTCAGTTGGACTCTCAAAATACCTTTCTCCACATCCATAGTTTGACAGATTCACAGAGTTGCCCAGTACTACATTTGTCTCATGCTGTTAGCTACCAAGCAGCTGCACTGCAGCAGTTATGTGTATTGTGTCAAGACAGCAAACTTTACTGACAGAGGGTTGTTCTTGTAGGACCATGACAGCAAATGAGTTTGTCCGAGATTTGTTTATTTTTTTTTAAGTGTATGTTATATTTTGGACATTTAGCTATACATTACAATAAATGAAGCATTAAAGATAAGGTACGAAAATGAAATTAGAGCTAAGAGGCATAATGTAAATTGCTCTTTAGGTAAGCGCATGGAGAATATGATGATGGAATGTGATAGAATATGAAGACAGGAATGTAAGGTGCTTTCTAAGTTTTCAGCCTCCACTTACTTGATACTTGATAATGGACAGTGACTCTGCTGGTCTGAGCGAAGAGCATTGTATCATGCAGTTGGACAAGACATGGGATAGGTAAAAATGTGATAGATTTTTTTCTTTTCTGGAGGTCAGGCTGCAATTGATTTGTTGAATGTGATTTAACTAAATAGAATCAATAGTTTCTCACATGAATTAATATAACCTTCATCAAGTTGTTCAGTCAATAGCCTTGTAAGTCTGTTACCCCAGAATCTATAAATCTATTGACCACCATCAATTGGCTAGAACAGTCTGTTGGAGGTTACTCTGTACTCTTCATGTCTAACTATGACACCCCTTGTTTGTCCTGTCTCCACCATCACCTCCTCTTTCCTCCCACCTCCTTGTGTCTTGCTCCAGACATCCAAAGAGGACCTCTTGCAGGCTGATTTTGAAGGGGCTCTCAAGTTCTTCAGGGTCCAGCTCCCTAAACGCTACAGAGCTGCAGAGAATGCTCGAAGACTTATGGAGCAGGCCTGCAACATCAAGGTAAGGAGCTCTACAAACACAAACAAATGCATTAGCTAAGTCTAAAACCAAGACCTAGCCCTCAGCCCGCAGTCTGGTGACATAGTGAAAAAAGACCTTTTAAGAATGTCCTCAGTTTTGCACTGTAAAACCCCAAACTGTTGAACAAGTGTGTACAAAGTCATTCCAGGAGTGACTATGGGATTATTTTATGAGCCTGAGCAACGCAGTAAAGAATTCCTGTCTTGGCATCTCCCACTGAGATACAAATGCATTTAACCAGAGGGATCAGAGGTCCAGGAGCACATCAAGTATAGTTTTGGCTGTTGTAGGGATTAAATCCCTCACCTTCTGGACCAGATGTCATGGTTTATTGCACTGACTGACTGCTGAACTGTTTATTGCTGTCATTGTGATTTTTATATCTTTTCTATTTATGTATTTGTTACCCAGAGCAGGGTTACTACTTGTTTTATTGTCACTGCTGTCAGTCAGAAAGACTAGGTGAGACTCTGACATATGGGACTTTCTGTTGCTGAAGTTTGTACTTTTCTTTCTAGTTTCCTTGTGTCCACAGGCATGGAGATTGTCAGGAAGGGGCTACCACAGTAGCACTAAATGTAAAAGCTTTTATGAGCTGGATATATTGTGGGTTGGATGTCTGCTGTGTTGGAGAAGCCTGATAAGAGGGCAGAAAATGTGTCAAATAATGACTGCATTCTTTCACATATAGTTCAATTACTTACTTTGCAGCGAGCTACATTGTTTTGTTGTTGCTGCCTCTTGGTCTGGACTGAAATCTGACAATAACAGATAAAAGTTTGATGCCATGAATGTTAGTCATAGTTTTCCTGAAAGCTTGCTAGGCTATGTGTTTGATAAAATTCCCTTACATGCACACACACACATGTTATCATCCTCCTATTGACCTTAATAAGGCTGCTGGCATTTAAGGAATTTGCTGAGGTCACCAGAGACCAAAAGCAGGACACAGTGTATAGGATACTATGTTCGTGTGTATGTCTGTGTGTGTGTGTGTGTGTCAGCAGAGTGTGTAGTGATAGAGGAAGGAAAGAGTTGACAGAGACAGATGGAAGAGATAATCATCCTCCCTCCACCCTTCTCTCTTCTTCTCTGCCCTGCTCTCTGTTCTCATCTGTCTGTATCTACAAACCCTTAATTCTCTTTATTTCAGACATTTTTTAACTTTCTAATATAGAATAGCTCACAGTGTGTGAGCAGGTTGTGACGTATCATCATGGTCGAGGGCATGTTGGCAGGACACACAGCTCTAAGTGCTTATGATCCCTTCATGTGTGTTGTATTTCTGTGCTTTTCTATGCACAGGATATCCTGTACAGTGACTCACTGTTGGTATCTCTGGTGGTTTAGTAGCATTTTGGTACTCTTGCACAATCCTGCAGCATTATGACATGTTATGTTAAGTGTTATGTTGTACAAGAGCACACACACTCTCCAACACAGGCTTGACCACTTGTCCAATGTCATCAGTCACTTATTCTCATGCTCTGTATGAAAAATCTGCACATATGTTGAATTGTCTTCAAAACAGTTAGTTTGTTCTGATAGAATAATTTAGACACAGGACACACAGAGACTGTGTGTGTCTCTCTGGATCATCCCTTGCTAATTTTTCACCTCCTTGCTGTTCCTCAGTTCCTGTTGTGTTGGCGTATTTATTTTCACACCTTTTCTCTGCTTACACAAGTTTTCTCTGCTGAGGTTTTGGCCACTCTTCACTTGGCACCTGTCTTACACCACACGCAAATACGTATATATAAACTGAGAGTGTTAGTCACCCTGTGGGAATCCTGGGAAGTGCCTAAAGCTGGATATTGTTGGATTATTAGTAACGTATTTGAAGGAATTCAGGCTTTTAGAGAGGCTGACCACACCTTAAACAGAATACTCATGAGAGAGAAAAATACACACACTGATCCTAAAAGGAATGGCTCACACAGCAGAAATGTGCACTGTGCGTCTTTGACTTATTGTCCTCAAAGACATATCCTTTCTGCTGTCATGTGTTTTAAACCAGTTATTCTTTTAAGTTTTAAAATAGAATATTCCCTGTGGATGGAAGTATATGGAGCAAGTCAGTCAGAAGGAGAGAGGAAATAAAGAGAGGCTGAGTCTAATGAAAATGACTAAGAGGAGAAAGAGTCTTGTTTTTCTTCTACGCCTCCTTACTTTTCTCTATTTTTACCATTTTGACCACTCAGTCATCCCAAACCAGCTCACCCACAGATAACAGCATGTCACATCAGCTTGTGACATGTCACATTGAAAAACACTACATCACATCACATATCAAACCATGTTGTGCCACATCTAGCGATGTCATATCATGTCACAAAGCCTCACAATACAGAATGCTGTGCCACATCATCTCATACTATACTGCACCTTCATAAACCACATCATACCACACCTTCAAACTTCCATAATATGTCAGATCCTAGAGAGAAACTCTAGTTAATTTACAATGATATAAAACAGAGAAAAGCAGTAATTCTTCAGAGTAGAATAGCTACAAGCTACAAAAGTATCACTTATGCTTATCAGCTTATGGAATGACTTCAACACTCGATTATTGCAATTATTGTTGGATAATTCTGATCAGCCAATTTCTGAAGTGTTTCAGCCCTTACTTTATCTACCACTACACCACGTCACACACTCCATCACACAAAATGTTACTACACACACTGTTTCCAAGCCAGAGGGTTTATCACTCGAATGAGTGACTTTCCAGGCTGATTTTTGATTTTAGCTTTTAAAAGTGACTAAAAGCATCTTTGGACCAAGTCAAACAGCATGAATTTGTTGGCAACAGAGCAGCAAAGCTGATGCTGATACTATAACTATATCTCTGCAACATCTACAGTCCAGTTAGCTGGGATCAGAGATGACAGAAAAGAAAGGAACCTACCCTCTTTCCAACCTTGATAAATAGATCTGTAAGCATTTATACGTGTCTTCTAGGTTAAGGGAGACAGTAGTTACAGTACTTTATTTGGAAGAGTGTTGGAAGACCTGCCGTGCTCAACTGCCATCAGAGAAAAAGGGAAACCAGCCTGTCCAAGTCACTTTGCTGTCTCTCCTCAGCCCCCCTTTTACATATTTTTCTCTGACTACGTCTAAATCGGATCAGCTGAACTCTGTAAGCTGCTTAAAACAGCGAAAGAATTCACTGGCACCTTGGCTTGATGAACACAACGGGTAGTAGGGTGGCTTAGCCTTTCTGGGGATTAGAGGAAGAATTTGAATTTCTCTGCCTTCTTAAACATCCGCCGGACCGCAGCTGGAGTGATGACTTTTTAGGACTCCAAGAAAAAAAGGAGAGAAATGTTGTACATTCATTTGCTGCTCAGGGTTTGACTGATTAATCCGTTTTTTGCCAAATCCCTCCAACAGAAAAGCTAAACTTTTAACAGACCAAGGAGAAAGCAGAGAAGGATGTGTGTGGAGAGACTGACAGAATAATTTAGAAAGGAGGAAAGATATAGAGTCCCAGGCTAAGACTTACATGGATGGATGAAGACTCAGAGGCTGTAAAGACAGTTTTAAACAGACCTACAGTGAAATAGAGAAAAGAATTTACTATATAAAGTTCCAGAAACATATTATAAGCATTGAGAGTTAAAGAGAAATTATTCTGGAAACACAAAATGAGAAGGTACAGAGAGAGCTGTAGAAGGCATTCTGATGAAGCAGCACACATAGTGGCTGCCATGTTGGAGTTTCACAACTTATGTGCAACAATAGATTATTGTTACTGATTTTTATTCAGAATTCTCAAGTTGACTGTCTTAATAGAACTGATGGACATTGAGAATTTCTGTGTCGTGTTTGAGTGGAAACTAATCATTTGATAATTAATCCATCTGACTGATTTAGTGTGTACATCGTGCCAGGGTTGTTTGTTAAGTAAATGTAATATCTGCCAATATAATTATTATTTGAAATCACTATTAACATGTGATGAACCTTGAATACTTTGTCTGATATAATGCTGAATGATTTTATTATTCTACTGACTTTATCTGTTCACAAATACTGCAGTTATAATAAGTCAGTTATTTTACATGTATATATTTACATAATATATGAATTATTATGACGTTAGTTTTATATATCTGGATATCTGAATTGTTTATTTTTACTAATGTAATTCACAAAGTCGTGTGAACCTTTATTAATTAGTCACACATACTGCATCTCTTCCTCCTGTGTAGAAATGCATATGCATAACGGAGATGACAAGCACTTAACAGGAGAAGCAGAGTGTCAGAAACTAGAAAGCAGGGCTCTGTAAAGAAAGACAAGACATGTGCCTCTGTCTCAAACAAATCTACCTTCTTTGACCATTAACATGCATCTTCATCGTGGAACCAGATATGATAAGAGAGAAAATACAGTAGATTAAAAAAATAGACAGAGATGAACCCATTGGTGTATCTCTCCTAAGACTAGGAATATGTTTCCAGAGAGGTTGTCATGTAGTTATAGCGGGGGGGGGGGGGGCAGGGCGCCTTTGGGAGGATGCTACAGTATTCAGGCATCTTCCAGGACAGCCTTGAAGTTGCTTTCACTTCACTTCCTGGGTTTTACCGTTGGAACGATGCGCAACTGTCAACGACAAGTCACTGTGGTTGATCTGACAACTTCCTTCCTATGTCTGTTAACCTCAAATACACACACACTGTGTACATGTGTAAACAAGCCTTTGTCTTTATTTTTACCAGCAGCAGGAAATAGAAAAAAACGTAACTTTTGTACTGCAACCTAAACAGAGAATCTGAGAGAGGAAGGGAAGGAGGGAGTGGCACAAATGAGAGAGAGAGGGGGAAGTACTCACTCAGTGGAAAGGTAGAAAAAGCAAACTCATCCTCCTTTGTCACACACTTCTAGCATTACAGAGAGGGAGAGAGAGACAAACAGGTGTGTTGTACTGCCCTCTCACTCGCCCCACCCCTCCTCCTCTCAGTGGGCAGGGCTCAGCTCTTGAGAGACTCTTGAAAGCAGCCAGTCGCCTCCTCCACTCTCAGAGAGAATCAAAAGCTGTCAGCTGCACTTCTCTCTGTCTCCTTCTCCACCACTTTTCCTCCTCCTCCCTCCTTCTTCTTCATCCTCTCCTGCTCCTTGCTGCTGGAAGCAAGCAGGAGTCAAGATGATGCAAGAGGTGTCCATAATGGTGGCGTACGACGCTCATGTAGTGGACAGACCGGGTGAGGAGGACACCCTGGCTCGCTTGGTCGCCCACTCCAGACCTCTCAGGGCGCCCAGACCGGTGGTAGGTCTGTTCTGTTTGTCACTTTCTTTTGTTTCTTTCTTACTTTCATCTCTCCTTCTGATGGGAGACATTCAAGAGGAATTCACCTGCTTTTGTCTTTTCTTTTTTTCATGTGATCTTGCTTTTTTTCAGCTGTTTTTCAGATATTATTTTCTTGTCTTTATCCTTTTTTACCTTTTTTTTATTCGGGCAGTCCTCATGAACATTTCAACAATGATAGAAAATGAAGCTATTACTGAATCTACATGTTTCCTTCCATGCGGTAGATGATGTAGACTCAGACACAGTAGATATGTGTGGGCATGTGTTGTGTTTCTACTCAAAGTGTGTCTGATGTTAAAGGTTACAGAGCTTTGTCATTCAGTCCAGACACAAAGCTTGTTTGTGTTTGTCACTTTCTTTCAATTACGGATATAAATTTGAAATCAATGGAGACCTTGTGGGTGTGTGTGCGCGCATGGGTGTGTGTTTCCCTCACATGGGTAATTGAATTCCATGGCCTACTTTTTCATGAGATGTCCAGTTGGCTTTGTCCTTATTTCAATATTCAAACTCTTGGGCTGCCACTTTCTGTAAGAGTTGATCACCTTTCTTGTAGTATGCTACCCAGCATGGCACCAGTGTCTGTGATTTCAGCTTAGAGGTTTGGGACCAATTCCATTTTCTGCTGCAGGGATTCAGGTCAGAAATCTAAAAGCGGGCCTGGTACCATTTCCTGCGGCACTGGGGCACCAGGCATCTTTAATCGCATTACCTGAATCAGAGAGGCCCCTCTGTCCTCAAACAGTCCTCTTAACATTTACACTGAAAGTTGTGGTAAGTGAGTTTGTGGTTTGGTGATGCTTCAGCTGGTTTGAGCCCTGTGTGTGTACCAGCAACCGTGTGTGTTACTGAATTGGCCTTGAGCAAGACGCCGAGCCCTGTACGCACTCACTGGTTGTATCTAAGCAGAGCAGGCTTAGCTCTGTCCCTGGAATTTCAGGAATATCAAGAAATTATGTTTGAGATGTTTTCCTTGCAGGAAAAGTTGCTGGGAATGTCTGAACGTATTAGGGAGTTTGACTCTCGGAGCATTTTCTTGTAATACTGTTGATAACATGGTCATCTGAAAATTGTAACTTATTTTACAGTTTTACCACTTGTAAGTCATTCTAAGTAAAGATATCGGCTACGTGATGAAAACAAAATATCAGTGTAAAGGGCAGCAGTCTCTCTCAAGGCAGAGAAAGTCAGGGAATAGGATAAATTGTCAGAAAAAGCCAGGGAGTATCAGGGAATTTTGTATTTGTTTCCCAACATTGCATATATTTATTATATCAGGTGGTTTTCAGACCAACTGGAGCAACAAGACTGAAAAAAACAGCAACAACTTATTAGGAAAGAACAACAGATTTAGAGAAAGAGAAGCACTCAGCTGCAGTTTTTTCAGGAAAGGTCGTGGAGTTGGGGATCCTGTGTGATTGTAGCTGTAGCGGGTCTGTATGTTTGAATAATAGCCTCGCCTCTAACAGGTGAGCTCAGCCCAGTTTAGAGCTACATTTCATTACATAGTCATGTCGTAGTGTTTGTGTGTTTTAGGGGTGTTGTAGAGCAGCAGGTTGTGTAATCAGTAGCTAGACTTCAGCCTGTCTGTCGATGATCTCTGTTTTAATGTGTGACTCAAAGAGAACAACACTTAAGCTTCACTGGCTGTACATGCAAAAAAAAAAAGAAAAAAGGCTGAACTCTTTCCTGTGTTGTGTAATTGCGCGCATTAATAAGAGCTTCTTTCTTTTTAAACTCTTTATATCAGTAGGATAGTGCAGACTCAGGAGACTTAGGTTAAACGCCCCAACATGTTGAAGTGTCCTTGAGCAAAACACTGGCTCTGTACCAGCTGCTGTTCTCCAGCTGACCCTGATCTCTAAAATCTGCTCCTCTTAGCCAATCAGGGTCCAGTGTTGTGAAGACTTACCCCTCACATTGATTTAACTCAACTAATTCAGTTTGGATTTTAAGTGCAATCGTTTTAGACCCACAGTGGTAAAGGCTTTTATAACATTGAAGCATGAAACTGTTTTAACAAAACTGTGTTTGAAGAGAAACTGAGTCATGATAGCATGAAACAGCAAGACATGCAGCAGGTGTAGTTTGTCTTTACTGATAATACCAAATATCATTTAAGACTATGTGAACTCTTCACCCACAAGCAAGTGATGTGTGTACGTAGAAAGTTGAATGTCAAGGAGGAAAAAAGCATACTTGGCAGTTTGGGTTTGTTAACCTGCAGAAATCTGTGACAAACCATCTCATCACATACAGGAAGCTTGGAAAGTATGACACAACCTGTGTATTTAGTTGGTGGTGTAGATTCTGTACTAGAGTGCTAAAATGTATGAAATGAGTATGTGAGAGGAGGAGAAAGCGAGAGGTGGGTGTGTTTGGTACTTGTGTGTGTTCAACTCTCAAATCAAAAAGGCAAATCTGGAGGAGTGTAAAATCTTAGGACACACACACACGTCATTCTCTCCCTCTCTCTCGCTTTCTGTCTCTTGCACAGTCATTTCATGTTTCACGCGTTAGTTTACAACTTTTTCATATACACAGGCACAAGTGGGTTACTTTATTTTGTATACACAGTACATTATTTTGTTGTTTTGCTGTGTATCACAAAGAAAATTTAGTGTCAGGGAAGCTAACAAAAGAAACCACATCCACTTCATCAAATAATCCTGCAAGTGCAGCTTTGGTTGTATTTCACTGTGTGTAACGTGAGCCACGTAAATTTAAGGTTGGACTGATTTATCCAGTTTTAAAAGAATGCCATCACTCCTATTTCAGAATAGAGATTAAGGGGGCACCATAACGGGGTAAATAGTTTTTCAGAGGCCTTTTCCTCCCAGGCAAGAATACTAAAATCAGTTTTTGACCTTACAATTGTCAGGTTAAACAACTCAGCTGAAAGACAGTTATCACAGTCATATTAACACATTGTTTCCACCAGGTAAAATTTCTCTTTACATCTTACCTGACGCATATCAACTTCCAGAGGCTAAAAAGTCTCACTTTCATTTACAGCAGCACAATGGGTTACTTCCTCAATCTATAGCTGCAGATAAAACATAATGATGAGTAAAACTGGATTTCTACATTAATTGGTGCTCTCACACCTCACATGAGTGCGTTAATAGTCTGGTCTATTTGAAATCAAACTCCCAACCCTGGCAGTAACGATGCCGACAGGAGAACACCACATTCAATTTATTGCACTGTCTTGTTACAATGCAACGCTTATTAACTAGCATGCAGAGACCAAGCTGTTTTTCCCACACAGATAACAACAGAATGGGCCTTAGCTCTGTTATCTGCTGGAGGATTGTGTGTCAGATAGATTGCAGGGTGTCGCTCATTCAGCTCAGCAGTTCCTGGGTCATAAATGTCAAGGGTCAACCCCTACCAGGACAGTCATTACTGTCCTGGTAGGTACAGGTTCTGTTTCATTGTCTATTTTTTCATATGTTTGTATGCTGTACATTCAGTCCTTTTTATGTACCATCTGACTATCTTGTCATTGGACTTTATTACAGCAGTAAATGATGAACTAACAGTGACTAGAAAAGCAAAATGGCTAAAGACAAGAAATAATGAAATATTGTCATAGTTGCATTATAAATTATTTAAACAGTGTTAGTTCTGCAGTGAATGGGTGTCATTCATCACTGTTGTCTCAGATCAGTAAACAGTAGACTGTAGCCGACTGTGAGGAAGTACATGAGTTTAATTTAAAGTTAAACAGGCAGAAGGGCATTTATTGATTTTGGAAAAAACTCTGTTTGGTACTGCAGAAACATTTGAAGTACAGAAGACCAAATGACTATGCTGAAATAATAATCTCACTCATCCCCTATCATATAAATGTACAGTGTGTTCCAGGCAATGATCCACCCCGTACTCAGCTGTTCTAAACAATGTCATGTAGCACTTTTCTACCACACAAGAAGTTTTGTGTTTTATGTTTTGGGTTTGTTTGGAAGAAGTTGAGTTAGTACAAAGCAACAAAAATGGACAGTTAATATATTTTTTATATTCTTATGAATCAGGACTTGTTGAAATGAGAGCACAGGCATGAGTTTTTATTCAGTTTTCCTTCTGTTTGTTTAACGATAGATCAAGAAATACAACTGCACATGTGTAATACTGAATGAGGTACCTGACTTAAACACAACCAGTAAATGACACACATGCACATGCCAGTCTCAGAGGAGGGGTCATGTGACTGAGACTGACCTGGAATCCCCAGCCCTAACGTTGGGCGCTATAGCAACGGTGTTTCCACACAGGGGAGATAACATTACCACCCACCTGAAGCAGACGTACACACATACAGATACAGATGCAGTTCAATATCAGTCATTTATCAGTGTATTTCACCGCTGATATTTTGGATGTTTTCTTTCCATCTATTGGAACATCTTTATCACATTTTATGTGTTAAGGAAATTACAGGCTTATTTAGGCTTTGGCTTATTTTAAAGTGAATTTCAGAGATCGTTACACCACACAGAAAAATAGAATTGCTTACTAACGTGAATTTTTTGTGTTTGGTCAGAAACTTAATGTGGTATGTTTATATGAGCTGTACTTCCAAGATGCAGAAAAATGCATGAGGAAGATTTTGAGCTTGTGTTTTCACTGCATGGACGTTTTCTGGGCTTCAGTGAACACAGTTCAACTCTTCAGCCTTTCTGTATCCAGGACGCCACACCTGAGAGGTCACAGGTTCAAACTGCCTCTGATTGTTTTCTTCAAGTAAGATTGTTTTAACAAGTTGCCATGACTCGCTGTGGAGTGTTTAGACAGCTATTCGGTGAAAATAGCTAATTTACTTTACTTGGCTTCAAGTTCAACAAAGTTATTCATACAAAAACAAGTTTAGGGCTCCAATGAATATTTTTTTACCATCTGAGTTATATATTATACATAGTTGAAGATTGTGACTAATGGAAAAAAGACATAACCATAACCATACTTGAAAATATAGTGGGCTTGCTGTTCTCTAGTTTACAAACATCCCTGATATAAACAAACCTTTAACATTATCAGAATAAATTAATCATTTTGGTTTTATATTCTAAGACTTCTCTGGCTCTATTCTAGGCTCATTTGGATTACAGGCAGGGCTACATATTGTTTATGCAATGAAACCTTATTGGTAGCATCACAGTAAGGTGAAGTGTTCTGCCCGTTGACTTTCATTAGCTAATGACCACATCAGAGTTCAACTAACTTTGTCTGCACTTCACCCCACTTTGTGTTGTCTATCATCTCAGGAGGAAATGAATGACTTGGAGTGGCTGCGTTGGTTGTGTAGCTCACATTGTGAACTAACAGCTTCTGATGTCTGGGCAGATTTCATAGAACAACGGTGACTAGCTGATTTACAGTAACATGGACTGTAAAGTGCCTAATTTGGCTTATTTATACTCTTATGTTCCGTGTGCATCTTCGCACAGCGTATGATATGTAGAGCTGACTATCTGATAGAAATAGAAACTGTGCAGCACAAACCACAATGCCACATACTTTAGTAGCAATAGTCAGAGTTAGTTCAGTTAGTTTTGACCTGCTGTTACTAGAATACCAGCCCTGTTTAAGTGTACTTGAATGTGACACTGCACCCTTACTTTCTCCTAGCTGCAGTTGACCTCTTACCCCTGTGGTAAAATGTAAATTGGTGTATGTGTCCCAGTGAGAAGGCGGGAAGAATAAGGTTAACAGTGAGAGAAGCAGCAGCTGAGAACAAGCTAAAAAATGACAAATAAAATAAGCCAAGAAGGAGACAACACAAACTACTGAGCATGATCAAATAAATGAACACACATTCTTCTCTTACTCACAGCAACTAGGATAGGCTGAGATTTTATCAGGCAGTTTACAGTAAAACCAAAAAAAAAACTACTTTCCTGTTGTTTTCAGGTTCCAACCAAAAAGCTGAAGAAGTTTGAGAAGGAATATCAGACGCTGAGAGAGAGCCAGCTGCAACAGGAAGACCCCATCGACCGATACCAGGTAGGACGTCCACTCACACATACACACACCTTATGATATATCTTGATTTTATTACCTTTGTTTCCTGTGGTACGCACACATTTCACAAGCACATACACTTTATTCACGTGAGAGCAACTTTGTCTCCTTTAGGTTTTAATTGAATAATTTCACAGACAGCAGATAGTAAGAAAAGTGCTTGTCTTTTCCAGCAGTGAGGACAAACAACTCAAGCAACCTCATTTGTTAAAATTAGCCATGTTTCTAAGATTAGAAATCTCTTGTGAGCACAAGTCAGTTTTTCAAACTGTACTTTTGTTAATATTTGTCACATTGTTTTCGGCTTGAAACATGACTTCTTCAAACACACAGACTTTTATCGTTCTTGACCCAAACATTGATAAAAATTTATTTTTGGGCACAGCTGCCCGGGTGTTGTCAGAGAGGTTTAGCTGCAGTGACTTTATCTTGTCTGATTCTTCAGAAGATAAAAACAGGAGAGGTTAAGCTTGATATTTTAAGATTCATACAAACTCAAACTGTCAACAGATAGCATCTTAGGTCTTCTTTTCCTTCCTCTAGGTTTAAATTTGTCATGTTTCCAAGGCTACTCTTTTTTCAAATTTGTCTTTGAAATTAGAGAGATAGAGTAGTTCATTTCTAAAATACACTTACTACTAGTAGTGAAAACCATGCATTTTTTGTAAGTGATAGTAAAAAGATAGTAAATAGTAGATAGTCTCTTAGTTCAATAGTTTGTACTATTCCTTTAACAAGAATTTTTAAGATAAACAAGTATATAAGTTATTAAGTAAAGGCTCAGGGTCTTTCTTTTTGTCTCTTCTCTGAGAGGTACAAACTGTGATGTCAGCTATGTTACAAATTTTCCACAGCTCTCAGGATTTTCGCTTCCCAGCAAGCAAATTGTAACATATCCAGCTACTTTAGCAAGCAGGTGTTCTGCAGATATTACTTTATGATTATCAACATGCTAAACTGCTGATGTTGATACATCTAACTCAAGTTGTCAAGTTCAAACTGGTGCAGTTCGTTTCAGGAGAGAAAAGGTGAAATGGCCTTTTTAAAACAATTTCTGGAAATCAGTGTATTTTGACTTAAAAGAAAGTCTTTGTCAGGACAGATTTTGTGTTGCGATTGTATGATGACTGTATCACTTACAAATTCCTAATAGTAATAATAGTTGTAAAAAGCTGGGAAGTTCACTGCTCAGCTGTTTGTAACCATTGCATTCATTGCAGTTCTTTAAATCATAAAATTTTTGAACCTCATCTTTAATTATGTTCTGGAGTGATATAAACTTTTCAGACTTGGTTCACTGCTTCATTCACGCCCACTTTTAAGCCAGAACTAATGGAATTCCTTTGGCCCCAGCTGAATCAACTCAAGAATACATGTTGGTCTGGCTAAAAATCAGGACTGTGTTTCTTAGTTCATGAAAATTTAGCCACTGGCTTGTTTCCTTGGATGATTTTGAAAGTTCAGATACAAACAACAATCAGCCTGCCTTTTACTGTGTCAGTAAAACTTTGATGTTTTATGATAACTGCCTCGTGAAATATCACATAAGTAGTGATTGTGAGAGGATCAAATTGAATAGGATGAAACAAACTAAATGTATTAAAGAATCAAGTTAAATAATAAAACGCATCACACAAACAGCCAGAACTTTAATCACAAGAAAAACATTGCATGACATTGTTTTTTCCTTGAAGGCAGAAGTGATATGAAGCGTATGTGTAAGCTGCTGGTTCTGGAGGAAGTGGAAGGAAGACTTTTATTGTAGATAAGATGTTGGATCAGAGCCAGTGGAAAGACTTTGTTACAGAGCAAGGACACAGAAAGACACGACGCAGGAATGTTGCTGCTTGTAAATTAGTACAGGGTTAAACTGGACATGGAAAGAATGACTTCTTGGATTTTAGTTAGTTTATGTTCACTCTAATTCAACAGTTCACCATTTTTACATGTTTGTATGCTCCAGGTTTAGGTATGTACTTTTTGTGTTGTATTGTTTGGGGTGTGTTTGTCTGTAGTTCGTGTCTCGTTTGCTTTAAATCTGTAAAATCCACATGTGAGTTTTTTGACCAGTTGTACTTTTCCTAAGCTGCTTTCAGTGTTTATATCAATGACTGCATATGGTTTATATTCATCCAAGTAAACACATTTGGAAAAAGGAAAGTAATGAGAGCGAGAGCGAGAGAGAGTGAAGTTGGGAAGTGTCAGACAGAGAAGGGAAAGTCCTGCCAGGATCATGTGTTAGACTTAAGTCTTTGCTGCTGGAGGCTCACTATATGAAGACGTTGTTGTGACTCTGGACAGCAGCAGGGTAAGCTGCCTCTTCTCATTATCAGAGATTTTGCACTTATTCTACTTCTATTTATTCTACTTACATTAGCCGGTGATATTTGACCGAATACTCTGCTTTGGCCATGTTTGGTGAAATAGCTCTGTTGACATGGTGTTTAAAGATAGAGGATTTTAACAGGATGTTTAATCAGTTATAAACATGACATATGCAACAGGAGTCCCTCCGCCCACCACTAACAGAGACAATGTGGGTCTTTCCTTTCTGTGCCTAAATTAAACTCACCACTTCTCTGCATGCAGGAAGTGATTAATTGAATCTGAAGAGCAGCATGAGGGTTCTTTTCTTTTTTCCCTTTGTCCAGCTGATAGCTGTTGGCATGATGCATGATATAATGTATCAGAGCGTGATGGGGCTGTGTCTGTCTGCTGGTGACACCTTACACATTCTGTAGGCTGGTACAGTTTGTTTTTTGTTTTTTTTAGTTTTCACAGCTGTTTAAATCTGCTGAGGTGAAACCTTTTTGTGCAGAGGTGTCAACTTGGAGCACAGCATGTGACTAGATATGTTTGTCTGTGTAGATTTTCAGGTGCATGTATATTTTACTTAATCCTATGCTAGTTTATATTTGCAGTATGTAGCCATACTATTCTTACATGTGGGTGGGTGGGAGAGTGTGTGGTTAATTAAGGGTAGAAGAAGCCATCTTTGTAAAAGTGACAGGGTATCACAGTCAGGTGACTGCTCTCAACCATGACAACTGTTTCGTCCCATTGAGGCATGGCTGTCATGTGAGACTGTTTTCAGGCTGACCAGCAGTCATGAGACTCCACTAATGGTCTACAATGGGGACTTTAATGTGTGTGTGTGTGTGTGTGTGTGTGTGTGTGTGGTGTGTGTGTGTGTGTGTGTGTGGTGTGTGTGTGTGTGTGGGCAGTGGGAGTTGGCTCCTCAATAAATGAGGATTAAAATAGAACCATGATTGTTACCTTTTTCTCATCCATAGAATCTGTTGTTGTTTGTTTGTCAACTATTAGTTTTATATCACAGATATTCTCTCCCCCAGCTAATTACAGTTACTTTGCTGAATAAACTAAAAAATATATATACTGCAAGAGTAAATGATGTGAACAAGCTTTTTTTATTCATTGCTCTTGGGCATTTTATGCCTCTATTACAAAGCACCATTAAATAGATAACAGGAAATAAGGCAGAATGTGGTGAACAGATGGCTCTTGCTGGAATTGAAGACAAGGACAGTTCATGGTCAGCATCTTAACCCCTAAGCCACGGGGTCTACATAGAAAAACATTAAATTCTGTAAGAAAAAACACTTCTGAACAGATTCCTAGTGTTTCCACGTCATCCCCTGGAAGCAGGTGCTCTGAGGTGCATCTCACAAACACACTAACAGCTTCTGCAACTGCGTGTGTTTGTATTGTGCGCGTGTGCAGAGGGAGAACCGTCGTCTTCAGGAAGCCAGTATGCGACTAGAACAGGAGAATGACGACTTGGCCCATGAGCTGGTCACCAGTAAGATCGCCCTCCGGAATGACCTCGACCAGGTAATACAGCACCTCAAGAAGTCATTTTCAATCTTACAACAGTCTGACGACCCTCAAGAATTTAATAATTAGCTGTGTCTGTGTTGTGTATTAAATGGTATTAAATGATGGGTCTTTGTATGTTTGTGTGTGTGCATTCAGGCAGAAGACAAAGCCGATGTTTTGAACAAAGAGCTGCTGAGCACCAAGCAGCGTCTAGTGGAGACTGAGGAGGAGAAGAGACGACAGGAGGAGGAGACGGCTCAGGTAACATCTGCCCTCTGTTTACCCTCATCTCCTCTAGCTCGTTAAACTCAGCCTTAACAAGCTACAGGCCTCACTGGTCAATTGGTTTAATGATCTTTGCGGTCAAAGCATTGGTGTGGTACTTTATTTCAAGTAATACATTTATAAACAGAACTTTTACTACATTTTCTCAAGGCAACACAGTGTGTGTCTCATTTGAAGGTGGTTTATGGCTTCACTGTTTGGTTATATCTACCATTGAAATGCACGATGACCAAAGAAAATGCAACATCAGCAACTGGCTTATAATCGTTTTAAGTCACACTGTCACAACAGAACAAGTGTGCTGTGTAATTACATCAGATATTCGATAGAGCTGTCCAGAAAATAGCCCATATATCACTATTCAAAATGAGACTGAGCATTGTGTAATGAGTATTGATCAACAGCTCAATTAAACCCTCAGCAACAAATTATGGCCACTTTTTTATTTATTTAGCCATTTGGAGCTGAGGAAATCTTACATGTTCTGTCTTAAAACTTATGTTTCATGATAAAACAACCTGACTTTACAGACAAAGAAATTAAACTAAAAAGGAGTAATACTGCTTTAGCTGTACATTTACTGTAGCTATGAGAGGTATAAAATGGTCAGAATGAACAAGTTAATATTGATCCCTAATGTGGCCAATATTGGTTAGGTTATTGTTTATGAACCCTTAAAGACAGAATGATGCAATATAGTGTTGAGCCACAGTTGTATAATCGTTTCAAAACTTTGCACAATAGTTGAGTGAGTGCTTACCAGTGCTGTTTTATCACACTGACAATTGCATATGTATCAATGTTATTTTATTTATTTATGTTTTGTTCCGTCAGCTCATCCCCCTCTTTAATGTTATATTTTCTGTTTTTGTCACGTTGTTCTGTCCCTCCCAGCTGAAGGAAGTGTTCAGGAGGGAGCTGGAAAAAGCAGAGCTGGAGATCAAGAAAACCACAGCTATCATAGCTGAATACAAACAGGTTTGACAGTTTCAACAACCTGAATCCATCTGCTGTATTTGAAAGAACATCGACACTAATTTTTCTCATTTAATAAGTGCATTGTGTTACAAATATCCATATATTTACTTTTCATATATTATTCACATTACTTTTATTTTTCTGCACTTTGCAACTGCTTTTTATAAAGCACTGGAAATAAAGGTTGTATTATTAGTAGTAACTTCTGTGCTCACACAGCTCAGTTGATTTTTCCTGGAGAAACACAGTGTCAAAAAATCTTCAGTGTGTCTCTTATCTTGTAGTTCAAACATGTCATCTCTTACATGACCCGACTTCCTCTCTGTGTCTCAGATCTGCTCCCAGCTGAGCACCAGGCTAGAAAAACAGCAGGCGGCAACTAAAGAAGAGCTGGACATCGTCAGGGTGAGATCACGTTGTTAACACGCTGCAGCTGTAGAGGGCAGCAGATGCTTTGGAGACTGAAACTTCCAACTAAAGCCACAATATGTTGCATCACAAACAAAGGATTTTTCAACACTGTACTCACATAACACCCATAAAGAACTTGATTGCACAAATAATCCCACACGACTCATTTAGCCCTTGTCAAACATTTGCTCAGTCGTTGCTCTGTGGGTGTAGTGGAGCACCAACTCAGGTCTGGATAAAGATCAGGACATTCTGATTTCCCTCTCAATATGATGTGTTGCGACAGCACATTATGTTTAAACAGGATGTTGTTGTGGGACATGACACAGGAAGGGACCACTTAGGAGATGAATACTGTATATGTCACTGTTAATGACATATGTTAATGACAGCATTTATTTGTAGCATTGAGATTTGTGATTGTACGCGCCCAAGAATGTGTGTTTGTACAGTGTGTTTACCCGCCATTCCCTGCTAACATACCTGTGTTTGTGTGGCCATGCAGAGTAAAGTAATGGGCTGTGAGCACTGTAGGGACCTGTTCAACACCCTCGGGACCCTTCAGGCGTCGTCCCCTGGCAGGGACAAGGCTTCCACCGAGCCGCTGGATGAGGAGAAGGACGGGCTGAAGGAGCAGCTGAGGCAGCTGGAGCTGGAGCTGGCCCAGACTAAACTGCAGCTGGTGGAGGCCAAGTGCCGCATCCAGGTCAGCAGCGTCAGGGAGAGACAGTGATATCAATAACATCAGTAGAAATAATAATAGCTTCATCAGAGATGCAGGGCAATACACCAAGTCTGGGTATTCAGAAAGTCCATTATGTGGATTAGAATGCACAAGTCGATTGATATGATCGTTTCCCATTTGAATTGCCAGTTGTCACAAAGTGCTCATGTGTGATTGCAGGTATGTTAAATAACATGATGTTGTTAAGATACACAGCCACATTACACAGGGCAGTATGTTAGATAAACTTACAAGACAGAATTATAAAATTATAACTTGACCACATTTCATCCAAAGACTTTCCTCCTCTGTGCTCCTCCTGCTGACTCCTCTCTGCTCTTCCTTGTCTCTCTGCAGGAGCTCGAGCACCAGCGGGGAGTCCTGATGAATGAGATCCAGGCAGGCCAAGAACTCTTGGTTCAGCAAGACTCTGGGCTCCCTGAAGAGCTCTGCCTCCTCGTCCTCCAGCTCCACATCCCAGACTCCGTCCTCTCCAAAGGAAGGTCCCGCCTAGACAACCCGCAGCCCCCATACCCCTACCCCCCTCCTTTCCCCTTGCAGGATGCACACTAGAGCTGAGGAACACAAGCTGATCAAACAAGCAGCAGAGAAATGCAGTATTCCTTTTCCAACCGGTGGCAAAGTGGAGCCCACCAGTTTCTTTGACTGCAAATAGCTGAAAAGATGAGGGAAGAAACAGGCGGGGGCCTGGACCAGCCTCCTCTCGTTCTCTTAATGTTTACGTTTGAGTGAACTTAAAAGTGTCTGTTGACCTTCTCTGCTTCACAGGTAATGATACAGGTGAGCATGAGTTGTCAGTGAAGTTTGAAGTTGATTTAAAGGGTCAGGGGTCGTTGCCAACACTATTTTGTTGAGTTGGGTAAGAAAGCTGAATTAATCCAAACAACACCATCCCTCATGCAGATCCATTAGCTCCACCTTGTGGACAGATATTGCTACT
This sequence comes from Lates calcarifer, assembly GCF_001640805.2. Taxonomy (NCBI): domain Eukaryota; kingdom Metazoa; phylum Chordata; class Actinopteri; family Centropomidae; genus Lates; species Lates calcarifer. The sequence continues at coordinate 18,959,940 of NC_066849.1, read as the reverse complement.
GCAGAGTTATAGTCATTTTATCTGAGTGAGATTGTGTTTTAGGTAGCTGAGAATTAAACCTATATTAAGTCTCACAATTTGGATAATATTTTCAATGACAGTAATACAGCTATATCACATAGATATTAAAAGTTTACAGCTTAAAAATAGAAAAGTCTACATTAATCATCTTCAGCGCAAAGCAAGGCAAAGCCACAGCACTCTGAAAAAGGAATACTGCATCCAGAGTCTTAAACAAGAACAACACAAAAGTTGTATTTCTTTATAGTAATATAACGTAAACAATGTTGTCATATAAATATGTATAACTAATTATTGATTTTTTAAAATAATCTTGTACAGTTCTTTAAGAGAAGAAAAACATAAGGAAAAGTTCTTTGTTAAATTTTTTTTCTACTGTTTGGAATTTGAATGTCATCTCTCTAGATGTTGACGTAAGCACAGTGTGTGATCGATGTGGTCGAGTCCAAACGCTGAAAAGCCAAAGTGACAACGTGCAGCGGTTTATTTGTCCCTGCTGTTTTTTCTCCAGTCATGGCTTGAACAGGCTTGAGGTTTGTAATCTCACTCTAAATTTCACAGATTTTAAGTTTTTTAAATCCGAGTTCCAGCTCGTGTCTGTAAGTACTTGATTGGCATTTTAAATTTCTTTTTGCGTTTGTCAGTGTATGCAGATGTCTAACATGCATGTTTTGAAACGTTTGCTTTCTCTAAAATGACAACAGAAATGAGTGCTCTTCACTCTCTGCATCCGTCTCATCCTTTTTATACTTTTAATAATTCCGTTGGAATTCGTTTAACAGAGCATCACACATCTTCAGCCATGTCATGGTGATAACGAGAAGTCTCCAAAATAGTTTGAGAACATATACAAGCTGCAGATTGGCCTTGGTAGTATGCTTTAAGATATTTATCTTTCCCTCATTAATCTTGTTTTAAGTTGTAACAGCCATTATAGTTGGGCCCTTTTCTTCCATCCATTCTCAGTCACAAATGGCTCCCACAGAGCCAGACAATAGTCACAGTGAACATGGAAAAACTGAGGTTATGTGTCTGTATTATGCAACGCTATGAACAGGAAGTATTGGAAGTTTTAACTGCTTTATACTTCTTATCAAAACTCACTGTAGATAACAGAGTCAGCACACTGAATTACCTATATAATACAGTGTCAGCTCTGGTGTATCTGTTATATAGCACAATTCATCCATAAATAAATGCCTAGCATAACGTTGAGAAGCAAGATCAGGTTGAAGTATTCCACCGTCATTGACAGTGAGTCACAGTGACAGTGGAATACAGCCATTTGCACGCCTGTGCCAACGCTTTCTTTTCCCTTTGTCATGTTAAAAGAATTCACTTTTTTGTTATTGTTGTCAATTTAGTCTTTAAAGGATAAAAACATAACTGTGGATGCCAAAATATTCTCTGTATCCATGTTCGACTGTTGGCAGTGTTGCTCAGTGCTAACTCTTAAGTATACACTATATACTGAATGATAGCAGCCAACTGGCAGCATCTCGAAAGCAAGCAAATGAGAACTGTTGGAGCTTATAAGCTAAACGGCAAAGAAATCTGACAGTTTTCTGTACAAAGTATAATTCACATATGCTTGGCATATTGACATATCACTTATAGTTTCATGGGACTACTTTATCTTAAGCAGGGGAAGGTGTAAACAGCAGATGGTGCCTCATTTAAAATAGCTACTAAGATCAACCTCAAAGAAGATAAAAACAGTTCATACTTATGACACTGATTGTTGTTTCTATCCAAGGGCACTGGGATGATTTTATTGTCTGTGTACTAAGTTGACAAACACAGCAATTAGCCAAAAAGTCTGTGTTTTGCTGTAACATAAATACACGTTAGTGCTGTTTTAGCAGGCACAAAGCTACAGTGTCGGTGCCAATAGTCCCGCTTTATTCTTCGCTCTTCTTGTCACTGAAATCAGCCTTTGGATTCTGACCAAGCTTCATGTGTTCTTGTTTGTGTGTGGGAGAGTGTATGTGTGTGTGTGTGTGTGTGTCTTTTTGGATGTATGTATGTACATGTGTAACTCAAAGTGGTTGAAGTTGAAGTGGTTTCTTCTTCACGTGGCTGCCTTTTCTGTTAATGACTGAAGCCGTTGGCTGATGAGAGGAAAGTTGTCTGACTATTTGAAATGTCGGAGAGCGTCAGCTGTGCCATACGAATCTCCCTACTGCTCCGTCCCCAGTGGTTTTCCTCTGTGCTCCCAATTACTGAAACCAACTTCACCATCAACCGTGTCATCTGGTCTTACAGAGAAACCTGCTGCATATCATTTTCAGTGATACCCTGTTTCAAACATTTCCACCAGAAGCTTCCCAGTCCAACCACCATCCTCTCACTGTTGGCCACTGAGCAGCTCCAACAGAGGAAATAAATATGGAAAAGGGAGAAAAAGGAAGCTGACTGACTTAATATAATTGAATTTCAGGTGTGTTTTGCATTTCCAGGACATTTCCTCATTCCCTGTGACAGTTACAGTGTCGTACAACCAGTGTCATGTAAACTGTGGCCAAGTTGAAGGGAGCTCCCCGTCTTTTATGTGCACTAACACAACATTGATATTTTAAACACTATTTCAAGATGTTTGTTTAAAAGTTATCCTGAGCACAGAGCATAATTATTTTTTAACTGATGATAATTGTCGCTGAGAGGACAGCTGCCAATTTATAATTCACTCTAATTCACAGTTAATTTCAATGATGGGCAGGCGGTGAGTTGGATTAGAGGTGTGATGTGTGTGTAGTTTACAGTTTGCTGTAATACCACAGTCCTGTTACATAGAGAGGGACTGCTCCTCAGCTGGTGCGACTCCAACACTGTTTGCTGTACAGTAACTGTCTGACCTGCATTAATAAATTTCTGTTTTTCTGTTCGTTCACACGCTTTGAGATTTTATTGAACAGGAATAACAAAGGACTTAAACTCCAATTCAGTTTAATTGGACATAGCATGCAACATAACAGTAAATGTGATTTCTCTTTTTCAGTGAAGTTGGATTCAGTATATACGCAATCAGAAGTATAAAGTTTCTATATTCATGGATTAATGTGTAAGGCAAAAACTCAAATGTAAGTAATGTAATTGAACGTTATGAAGCAGTTTCACTGAATTTTAATTTTAACCTGACTCAAAGTTCAAAATGTTGGCTCACCATTACTGACTTGTATAGGCTCATCTTCTTTGATTTTCTGGTGATCCCCAAGAAACTTGCACCTTCATGTCATGTCAGGTGGATGGGAACAATTCTTCTAGCATCTAAGCTCATTCTAACTAGCATCCAAGCTGGAATGAGGGAAATTTTCCTGTTCTTTTCATTCTGACATTACATGAATGCAGCATAAATTTCTGCAGGATAATCTAGGCTACAGTACTAAAGTATTAGTATTTTTATTACAGTGAATCTGAACTAAACAGCTGGACGAGGAGTCATTTTGAGGGGCATCTACATCTGCTGTTAATTCTTACTAATCTTTGGTTTCAATATTACTGAACTGGTCACTGAGCTCATCAAAGTAATCATCAGCTGAGCGAAGGATCTGAATGATGGCGCTGAGCAGCAGAATGTCACAGTTCATGTCCAACTCAAACTCCTCACTGTAGTTCTTCACCGGAACAACACAGGACAGTGACACACTGAGCCGAGCACTGACCTCCTGCATCTGATCACAAAACACACACACCACAAAAAATTAAGACAACGGTAGTTTATGCTGTTTTTTGACACCACAACAGGGGGATTGCTTTTTCTTCCTTTGGGCTTTACCGCATAGCAGGAATTTTGATTGTGTTATTGTTTTATTTGTGTAGTAACATTGTTTAAGTAACATTTCTGTTTAAGTAACACTTAATTAACAAAACACTATTTGTTAAAGATCACAGAAGAAGAAAACATAATTGTAGCCAGTGAAATATAAGAAAATAATAAGCTAATATACTTCCATCAAGGTCAAAACTGAGATTCTAAAACTTAAATCAGAATAAAATTCTGCCGGTGAATTTAAAGTTGATCTCACCATTTCCTTGATGTAGCTGCTCCTGTAAATGTCCCTAATGTCATGTGCAACAAAAGAACAGGTTTCATCTACTTTAGTCATCAGGACCAGCTGGGGAATCGCTGGAGAACAACAATCAGAAAAGAACAGTTTTAGATTCAGGGACTAAACTAAAAACTAAACTGACGACCATCTGTTTCTGTCTCTAGAATCCAGTGTATCAGCTGTGCTAGAGCTGTGCAGTATGGTAAATCTACTACACTTGTTTTCTATCGTTTTATAAATGAAGGGATAATTGGAAAACAGAGTGATATGTGTGGCCAGCCATTTGTCAGTATCTGTACGAAAGCATTGATATACAGTACTGCAGTACTGTGCTAGCAGTCCTTACATAGGTATCAGATAACATCACACTGACTGAGATTTAGGGATGCAGCAACACCACTACAATGATGAATGACTCCATTTTACTGACCCATTGAGTTGACAATTCTGCGGATAGCTGCTAGCTTCTCCTCCAGCTTTTTCGGCATGATTGAGATCTTGGAGCCATCAATGACATAGGCCACACAGTGGATCTTATCCTTAAGCGTTGGAGACTTACAATAGCCTGCGACGTTTGACTTCAGAGTAGTATAGGGTGTGAACTGAGTCACCCAGGTGAGAGAGAAGGACAAACTATGACCAAATCATCGTGTCATAATATGTTCATTATCCTGCTGAATATAACAAAGAGGTCTACCTGGTAACGGTCTGGCATATGACCATTGAGGATGCTGGTGATATCCTCTACATTAAGCCCCATCCCCTTGTCTTCCTCCAGTCCCATGGTATCGCACAAGATGATTGGCAGAGGTTGCCCTCCTCGTCCAGCTTTCACTGAATAGGTGCGAAACTGTCAGGTGACACATAGTGGAGTCTATTACACAAAAATTATAGATGGTGAGAATTTTTCATCACACAAATAAATGTACAAATGTAATTTATATACTTAACCCACTCTGCCTTCTTGAAAAGCATATCTGACCAGCAACTCAGCTGCTTGCAATCACTTAGTGCAGCTAAGAGCTGTATATAACGATATATTACATACATACATGTATATTGCATGTCAGTAAACTGATTGTTGTACCCCTCATATGAACTAACCTGTGTGGTGAGGCTGCTGGCAGAGCAGCCAGTGCTGGCCTGGTTGGTGACGTGGCCTCTGAATACAGAGTTGATAGAATTGAAGAAGCTGGACTTTCCAGCTCCAACTGGTCCAATGAGCAAAACCCGAACCTGGGACACAGAGTTGACCATTGGACTGTAGAGCTTAATACTGTCCATCATCTCTGTCCTCTTCCTGTTGAAAGGTGTAGAAAATAATTGAGAAGAAAGCTGTTGTCTACAGTTTATATCAGTGACTTTAAATATATGGTTTCTTAACCTTAAACCTAATCTAACTTAACTACAATGAACTTTTACAGGATGGATCTACTGTATCTACTCTACATATATCACAACAATAATAATGCAAAATAGTATAAAATACTATATTTGTGAAGATTCTCTGTCATTCTAGTGAAACATCTTCAAGCTATTTCTGCACAGCCAAGCACGTCACATATCTAAGTGTGCATCTGCCTAATCTGTTACCATACAAGGCAATGCATGACTATAATTTCCTTAAGTCACTTTGTGTTTTGTGACACTGTAGTGTACTGTAACATATTAAAGAATAGTACAGTAGTAGCATAATGTGATTCAAAACAGTGACCGGTCCAACTTACTCAGATTCCCAGATCACTGGTCTCCATGGCTTCTCAAATTCTGGGGCCACTGTTAAAGAGTGAAAATCAGTTTTTACTAAAATATCATCAAACAATCAATTTTAGTTTATGTTACATGGTAAAAATAAAAAATAAATGAATAATTTTTAGCCATTGTCTATTGAAGTTATGAAACATGGATTACAATGATCACACTATTCAAACTGAAACTAAACATCCCTCATACAAGTCTGACCCTGTTTTTCATTTGATGGCTGTAGGTAGTTAAAACTACTCCCTTGTTGATTTCCAAAAAAGAAAAAAGAAAAAAGAAAAGAAAACCAAAACCATCTGCTATAGTGTATAACTAGTGCTAGGACTGGGTGTCTTATGTCACCCTAAAAGTCAAGACATGTATCCACGTTTAGTTTCACAGAGACATCAGCTTTCTGGTGTCCAAACTGATGATGTTTGTTAATTGTGTTTATTCTGACAGAACATGAATAAAATCTAGCAGAATAAGTTTCCATTGTGTACAGTGTAACAAAACCAGGTTCAGAGGTCTATAATTTCTGATAAATGAAAACAGGAGAAGGTGGATGCTCACGTTAATGGGTTTAGTGTCTGACTGTATCAGTTGCAGGACTAAGTCAGTAACAGGCCTAATGACGCTTGCATCGTACTTGATGTAAGATACAATCTGTATGAAATATGCTAAGAATATTAGATATAATATTATCAATATTAGATTAAGAACTTACCTTTCAGTTGATAGACTTCACACTCAGTCAGGTTGAGGTTGTTGCCATGCACGTCTGCAGCATTGTAGCTGTAACGATTTCCTGATTTGCCAGACACTTTTGCCTGACTGTCCTTGACAAGAGTCAATGCTCCTCCAAAATCCGGACCAGAGTCAGGGTCCATATACAATGCATACGAAGAGTTAGTTACCGGATATTTCAGGAGCATTTCTCCACTGAAGGTGAAAAGAAAGGCCTGGTCATCGTACATGTACTGACCAGACTTACTGAAAGGCTTTCTGGTGTAGCCTCCAAACACATAACCTGAATCATTATAGCCCACAGACAATGTGGGACTGTGGGTGTCACATCGCTCGTGGAAGGCTGCACCAGTGAAACCATGGATGGTGGCCTTGTACAGCAGCTCTAGTCTGACAATTCCCAGCTGGGAGCAGATTGTTCTCTGCTGATGACTGGATAGCATGGGGTTCATCCTTGATGGTTGTTCCTGTGATGTGTGTTGTGTAGAGGATGTTTACTCACTATTGTGTCTAAATAGAAAGAGAAACACAAAGCATTAAAACATACAGGATATCTAGATGGTTTAGTTAATCCACTGGATAAATTCTATTTATGCACTTAATGATAAACAAAAACAGTTGCAGTAAAGGTTGGTGCTGTTGTGGGTTTTAAACAGTGTGTTTAATATCAGATCAATTACATAACAAATCACTTCTGATTCATCTGATTCTGATTCAACTGTTCAGTCAGTATGAAGAACCGCTTCAATGCACTTTGGCATTGACTCTGCAAGCCTCTCTTTTGATGTTTTACATGTTGGTCCAAAATCTCCCATAGGTGTTCCACTGGGTTGAGATCTAATTTGTCACCCATTTGTACTTCAGTAAGTGAATGCATCACCATTCTCAGTTCAACTTCACTCAGTTCCTCACTTAACTTCACTCAGGTCAAATCCCAGTTAGACAGTCAGGACAGGACTCAGATGTGACGTAATTGTTGTTGTTTACAATGAAAATAATGACGCGTGCAAACTTTGTACCGTATCAACTCACTCAGTGTGCAAGACTTAGGCTACAGATTAGTGATCGCTGAGGAGTACCTGTGAGGAGGTGAAGGTAGATGAACATAAATTGTAAAACTGAAATTTTGTCATAAAGCTCCCACCTCCCATTAGTCGTATGATTAACTTGAAATACACCACAAAGGCTGTGGTAGACAGTAGTTAAAAGTTTAAAGTATAAATATATACATATATATATATATATTAGTTTTACCTCCTCTGTTGCACAAATCCAGGAAAAAGAAGCCTGATCAGTTTCCAGGTGGATGAAGAAATGCAGTGGGGTGGTGGTTGTTGTCAGTCATTGCAGCAGACTCACAGTCATTTAGCCGACATGAGACCGGTTATAAAAATGTTGCCTTCAAAATAAATGAGTCAAAACCAAAGTTTAATCGTGAACAAATGAGCGAAGTTAAGGCACTCAGGCATAGAGCAGGAGTAATTTGGAGTTAGTTAACACTTGACTTAATTCAACCTTTGGCAGTTCTTCTGTATGGTGCAGATCAGGAGATAATACCTCTTTTATGTGTTAGGATTAGATAATTGTCAGTCAGTGTTTTTTTGTTTTTTGTTTGTTGTTGTTGTTGTTGTTGTTGTTGTTGTTGCATTACCGGCAATCCCTTCTAACAAGTTTACATACTCAGAGAAACAATTCTCCACTTAAGCCATAAGTCAGTCTGCTCTCGTTCCTGAGCCTAACAGGTGTGGAACCAATAAATGGAGAAATTTTAGCGTTTTATTTTGAAGGAAAACCGGAAGTCGATGAAATATTTCAGCTACGTTTACAATGTTCTTTCACTTTTTAAGTTTCGTTTTTCTGCCAAGCTGACGCTGAAACACAAGCAGCTGATCGACTGAGTATCGTTGCATTCCGGGTGTGGTTCCCAGGACATTGCTTCACTCACCATCGTGCATCGTTCTTGTCGGTTACATCTGTGAGTTAACAAGAAAGGTTTTAAACAGGATTTATTCTCCTTTAAACCGACACATAGAATTCTCCATATAACATGCAGACTTACAATAATCTACGAATACAAACATCTGTGAAACTGGGAAGTTGTTTAGCTTTAGCTAGCTCTGGACCTAATACCAAACTGTCATGATCGTTTATAGATTAACACTGTTGATAAATGAACAAAGTTCTGCAGCAATTGCAAAATCTGTGCAGCTCAAATATGAAATGTTATTGTGTACATCTTTACAGTGCTGCAGTAAAAGACAGTAGTCTTATCTCCAGCCAACTGTAGTTTACCATATGTAATTTGTAAGACAAATTGGAAAACTAGAAATAAAAATTTAATATTTTCAGTATAGCCTACCTTGGTCTGCACCTCTGAATGTATCAAGTAATGTGAGTTTTGAATACTGCACACCTTTCAGGCCACAAGAGTGCAGAGAGAGAGGGAGGGATCAGTATCTGAGTGCAAGCATGGGGCTGTTTCCTGGAGGCAGTGTGTACCAGTGCAAAAAGTGGTTATTTGTATACTTAATAAATGAAAAATAATTAATTTGTGAGCATAAATCCTGTATCCTGTAATAAACTGCCACCAAAATCCAGAGTGTATAACTTAGTCCAAAATCAAAACACTACTGCACTACACCCAGGTGCTCCATTTATTTTGTACAACATTTCACAGCAGCATGTGTACACCAGGCAGTCAGAACATGCAGGGAGTGCTGAAACAACTTCTATTGCCACATCAGAACTATATGTATGATGAAATGATTTGGTGCCACAAAAGTCCAAACATCATCATTCTTTGGACACTCAAATCAGACCTGAGGAGCAAATGCAGATGAGCTCTGATAAAAGCTGTCTAAAGAATAAAACGATCACAATGCAAAAGAAGGCTTAATGTAATGAAGAATAAATGTTCATCTTTATGATAAGAATATCAGATAATGTGTAATCTCATAAAACTTGTCAACTGTGATGAAATGTCCCTGTAAATGAGCCAAAAAAGGAATAACACGTTACATTTCAGACTGATAATGTAAAGATCAAATCACACCCGTTATAGTGTAATAAGGAGTGCTGTTTAATCTTTACATTATTAATTATCTTGATATGGAGAATTTACTACCAAACAACAAAGAAAATTGGACATTTTCCAGCTGAGGAACACAAAGTGAAGATCAGAGTTTCTAAAGCCAGCATCTGGATGTCCTGTTTCTGTTAACACAGTGAACTAGCACTGGCTAGAATCAGCTGTTGGTAAATAGTTGGATCATTGTGAGGGACATAACATTACTAGTGCTCAGGTTATTAGATGTACTGCACAAATACTTCCTATTCTTTGGTGTCAATGTTGCTGAATCGGTCACTGATCTCATCAAAGTAATTATCAGCAAAGCGAAGCATCTGAATGACAGCGCTGAGCAGCAGGATGTCGCAGTTCAAGTCCAACTCCAACTCCTCGCTGTAGTTCTTAACAGGAATGACACAGGACAGTGGGACACCGAGCCGAGCACTGACCTCCTGCATCTGCATCACAAAACACAAACCACAAAGATTAATACTTTTTTCACAAATGTACCAACTTTTATATTGTACTATTTCAAAACAACACACAAAAACAAAGGTGTGTCATGAAGATAGATCTCATTTTTCTAAGTAGAATAATGTGAAGTCAGAATTGAGCTATTCACTGGATTGTTTTAGAATTTAAGTTTCATCACTCAGCCAAGAGGCTCCATCGATTCTGCTGGTTGTTAGAGGAATTTAAACACCCCAGGTTGTTCATCTGACTTTGCTGTTTGGCCGCAAGCCTCAACGTTTCTCATGTGACACAATGGTGTGTGGGATTTGCTATGAAGCTAGTTGAATTTGTGCTGATGTACTACACCAGTCTGAAGATAGCTAAATTTGCATCTTGACAAGATGGTGTAAAGAACAGAATTAGATTACCTTAACTAAGGAGAAAAACTAAAGTAGCTTCATGTATTAATGTGTATATTATATCTTCCTTTTGAGGCCAAAACTAATACATAAAAACTCAACTGTGTAAAATCCTAAAATTCTCACCATTTCCTTGATGTAGCTACTCTTATAAACGTTTCTCATGTCTTCTTTCACCAGAGGGCAGGCTTCATCTACTTTAGTGAACAGGATCAGCTGAGGAATCCCTGGAAACAGCAGAGCAGAAAGAACTGTTCACAAATGCTGTATATTTTAGGTGTCAGGCTGTCAGAATATTGAGGTTTCACTTATAATACGTTCAAAATATTTTGTTGCAATTTAAGGGAGGGACAGTTCTAAACAATATACATTTCTTGAATTAACTTTTCGTGAAACATTTACTTTTCAAGGGGAAACTAAAACAGTGTCTGAAATCACTAGTTAGTCACTGAATTGTTTAGGGTTAGGGTTCAGTGACTGTTGTAAGGGCACTATATAGCACATACATTTCACACTAAGAATTTAGATACTCATGTAAATTGGCCGACAGCTAACATAATACATTATAGAATATATGAAAAGTAATTTTGAACATTCAGTGTGTTTTGTTAAAATTAGGTCTTAGTTTTGTATTCACCAAGCTGAGCACAGCAGAGATTGGGGAGTGACGATAAATAATCCCACTGTTGGCTATGAAAACTAAAGGTGGATGCTGGGATGGAGGTTGGGTTTATGAAACAGTCACAACAAGTGTTTATAGCAGCCGCAGTAGAGCTGTTGTGTGCACAATGCAGTAATGGGGATGGCAGAACAAAAGACAGAGGATGTCTCCACCCATGGCAAAGGAGCATTGGCTGGATAGCAAGGCTCTATCACCCCCAGACTGGGGAGTGACGATAATTACTTCCCCAAAAATTGCATCAGATAAGAGGCAGACAACAGCTATGATGTGGAATCTTCTATGTTGTGATCTGCAATACTGATGTTGCAAATAATGATTCAAGGTAGAGGTGTCCCTTAACTAGCTCATTTCAGCATACAGTACATGTTCATTATAATGACATGGGACTCATTTTTACTGACCCATTAAGTTGATCTTTCTGCGGATAGCGTCCAGCTTCTCCTCCAGCTTTGTCGACATGATTGGAGATCTTGCAGGCATCAATGACATAGGCCACACAGTGAACCTTGTCCTTGATCCCTGGAGACTTATGATAGCCATGGGCCTCTGAATGCAGGGGAGCAGAGGGGTTGAACTGTGTCAAACAGTTGAGAGGAGAGATAGAGGCAGTTGGGATTAACTACAGCCACATCAATGGTTCATACATTTAATATCCTGCTTGATGTAACTAAAAGCTGTACCTGATAACGGTCGGGCAGATGACCTTTAAGGATGCTGATGATGTCATCTATATCAAGCCCTGCCCCTGTGCTTTCCTCCAGTCCCATAGTATCACACAAGATGATTGGCAGGGGTTTGCCCTCTCGTCCAGCTTTCATTGAGTAGGTGCGAAACTGTTGGGTTCAAAGCAATGGAGTAGCAAAATGGAGACACAGCAGGGTTTTCATTTTGAAATCAATCATCACATATTGAAAATTATCAACAGACAGAAATTAACCTGTGTGGTGAGGCTGGTGGTAGAGCTTCCAGCGATGGCCTGGCTGGTGACATGGCCTCTGAATACAGAGTTGATAGAATTGAAGAAGCTGGACTTTCCAGCTCCAACTGGTCCAATGAGCAAAACCCGCACCTGGGGCACAGAGTTTACAATGGGTTTGTAGGTCTTAATACTCTCAATCAGCTCCTTCCTCTTCCTGTGGAAACAAGAAAAGATAAAGAACGTTTAATCAAATGTAAAAAAAAATGTGTTTTTTGTTTTAGTAAGTGATGTATTATTCTGTGTATGTTAATAGCATTAAATGTAGGACGGTGGTTCTATCCATCTTACTCAGACTCCCAGATTATAGTCCTCCATGGCCTCTCAAGTTCTGTGGTTTCTGTTGAAGAGCACAAACAGCTTTTATAATTTTCACATCACCATATCTGTGTTCATACAACAGTTTTGATGATCTGAACACTTGAAACCTGTCAACATGGTAATATTTCTCTGTCAACCATCCCATATCATGTGAGGGGACTGTAGTGAGTGTCACCATTTGGCATGTTATATGGAGCTTTTAAACATGAAAGTTTAGTGCTCAGTCTGACTGCATCAGTGGCAGGATGGTGAGAGTAACAATCATAATTAGACTTGCATCTTACTTGATGTAAGATATAATCTGTTTGAAACATGCTGGGCATCATCACTCAGCTGTTTGTGTTGAACTTACCTTCCACTTGATAGACTTCACACTCAGTCAGGTTGAGGTTGTTGCCATGCATCTCTGCAGCATTGAAGTTGTAATAATTTCCTGGACTGCTATACACCACTGCTTGGTTTCCATTGACAAGAACTAATGCTCCTCCAAAATATGGACCGGAGTTAGGGTCCATATACACTGCATAAGCAGGGCCAGTGACCGGATATTTAAGGAGCTTTTCTCCACTGAAGGTAAAAAGAAAGGCCTGGTCATCGTGCACATAATTACCAGACTTTGTGAAAGGCTGTTTGGTGTAGCCTCCAAACACATAACCTGAGTTGTTGTAGCCCACAGACACTGTGGGACTGCGGGTGTCACATCGTTCATGGAAGGCTGCACCAGTGAAACCATGGATGCTGGCCTTGTACAGCAGCTGTAGTTTGACTCTTCCCAGCTGGGAGCAGATTGTTCTCTGTTGGGTACTGGATAGCATGGAGTTCATAGTGGACAGTTGGTCTGCTGATGTGTGTATAGGATGCTTAATGGTTATTTGACGTCTCCTCATTTTAGTGTCTAAATAGAAAGAGAAACACAAATACATTAATATGCATCATAGATATCTGGTTTGGTTAATTCCCTGGATAAACTTTATTTATTGTCCAATTTTTCATAAAATGATGGACATAACAGTTCACCCATCCCAAGAAACTAATGCTGATTACAGAACATAAGTAATAAATACTAATAAACCAATAATAAAACTACGTTCCACAAAAATACATTTAAAAAACAGGGATAAAGTAGTATGACAAACTAGAAATTAAAATAAAGACTTTACACCCCCTTTACGTATCTCTTAGAAGAAACAAATTAAATGATTAAATTATTTCATGTTCTTATCAGTGATGTTGTGACTGATGATGCACACCTCAACTGATCCACTAACTGCTGTCATCAAATGTATATATTCCAAGAGTAACAAATAGTTACTGTGTCAACGATTTAAGTCCCCACCTTCAATTCAGTTATTTTCAGCAATGGGAGATATTAACATCTTGAATAACACAATGTATAGAATAAACTTGTGCTTCTGTCATTTTCTTTAGATTGCTCCTCTGTTTCTCCCCTAATGTTTTTTTTTTTTTTTTTTAATTTAATCTCCATCTGTTTCTCTCTTAAACAAATGAAGAGATCTCCATGTTTAGGAAAAAACAGATGGAGCTCTATCCATTTGAATAGAGAGCTAAAATAAACACTGGATTGTATGAGTAAGGTTAGAGGCAGAACAATAACTCCACTCCTCTCAGACTGACAAAGAAATGGTCTGCTACACCTACATTATTACTGACAGCAGCCAGATTTCTTGCACTCTGCACTTCTTTTTCCTACATTAACCCAGTTTTAACATCTTTGTGCTTGGCAGCCAATTTCTTCTAGAAGTATTAGAAACGTTAATTAAAGTATGAATTAAATACATGGCAATATACATGAACTGATGAGATTAGTTAGTTTAATCTATTTAACTCCTCCTCTGCCCAGGTTAGAGTCAAGTTGAACTACACAGCAATACAAATATTAACTTGAACAACACTATGCCACACCCTCAGTCGCAAAAAAAAAACAAAAAAACAAAAAAAACATAAAAATCTCACTTACTTTCATTTTACATTTCAAAACTGGCAAAAGATGCAACCGTTCAATATTCTCAGTCTTATCTTATATCTATTATCTTCTCTGTCTTCTCTGTCCTCTGGATCTTCTAGCCAGGACGTGTACCAGCCTGTTCACGATCTTGTTTTAGGAGAAATGAAACAGGAAGTCTGTAGGCTCGAGTACCCTTCAAAATAAAATGTAGGTTTGTCTCTGAATACACTACTCACTCTATTGGTGACAGATTATCACTTCTTCTTACATTCATGTTCAAGTATTTTGTGATATGTGTTCGTGTTATTGTGTTCTTTCCAGCAGGGGGGTATTTCATATATGTAAGGCTGAGTACTCCCAGATATACATCTGTCATAGGTAACTATCAGCTAAACTGATAGGAAAGAGGATTCTCTCCGCTGACGCCTGTGTAAGTAAACATCCCACTTTACAATATATAGTTTTATAATAACCTACTCCAGTGTTTTGTGTGTTCATTATTGATAATATTCACACAGTTTCCACAACACAGCAGAGGGGTGCTGTGACAGAAATGAACTGAAATGAGGTTACTACTTCATTTTATGTGGCCCGCGAGAGCCTCAAAGACTATGATTATCATAAAATACAGTCTTTGCCGCTTTACGGAAGTACAGTGAATGCACCTTGATTTTGTTCCCTGTGCAGTGAAAGCATCTAGCCACTGGATGGCAGTGTCTCAATATCAGCCATTTCTTACAGCGGCTTTTTAGCCAGTGATGGGGTTTAGGGAAAAAAGTAAACAGTCCCAAAATGAATGAGAAAAAAGTCGATGAAGAGGGAAGGCAAATGAATGAGAGATGGGAAAGTGAATACACGTTTGTACTTAATGGAGACAAGCCGGTATGTCTTCTTTGCTATGAGGCAGC
Organism: Lates calcarifer; assembly: GCF_001640805.2. NCBI lineage: Eukaryota > Metazoa > Chordata > Actinopteri > Centropomidae > Lates > Lates calcarifer. The sequence continues at coordinate 18,944,591 of NC_066849.1, read as the reverse complement.
GGCAGTAACCAAGGAAACAATTTAATTCGGCACTTGAACACCAAGCGCGAAGCTATGTATGCTAACCTTAGACACCGAGAAAAGCAACAGCAGCTTCAATGAGGTGGAGTTATCCGTAAGTAAAATGAAATTACCCCTGGAGAAGTTGGTGGAGCTTATTACCGATGGCGAGCCTGTGAGGTGAGAGAACTGGCATGGTTTGACCGGTGAAAGAGAAAAAAGCAACTGCCATACACCCCTGAAAAATTATCCTTCAGGGCTAGTTATTGATTATTATTGAAACTAATAATGATTGATTGCGCAGACAATTATGTAAACGAGGGAGTAGATACAGTTATTTAGTCTTACAGTTACAACTGGTTCTTTGATGTCATCAAGTGTCTCAGTATGTCAGGCAGCAATACAAACCGTTAACTTGAACAACACTGTGCCACACCCTCAGCCGCAAACTAAATAAAACATTAAAAATCCCACTGACTATAACTTGATATTGAAATCTAGCAGAAAATATGCAGTTCTTCAATATTTCGGTCTTACCTCCTTCTCTGCTTTCTAGATTGCTGGAAAGTGATGCAGCGTGTAATGCAGGATGTGTACCAGCCTGTTCATGGTCTTCTTTTAGCAGAAATGAAACTGGAGTACAGTAATTTTCCCCTCAAAATAAATGGAAGTTAGTCTCTTAATACACTAACTCACTCTGTTGGTTTCAGATTATTGCTTCTTATTACGGTCCTTTATCTTCAAGTATTTTGTGATATGTGTTAGTGTTATTGTGTTCTTTCCAGCAGGGGGGTATTTCATATATGTAAGGCTGAGTACTGCCAGATATACATCTGTCATAGGTAACTATCAGCTAAACTGATAGGGAAGGGGTTTATTTGTTCTCTTGAATGGTAAAAAAGGGAGTTTCACAGTTGTTCGGGGAAACCTCTACTGACATTTAAACACCTGTGTAAAACGTTTTTTCCAGCTGTCCTTTTTCCACAAACTTTTTGAAGCCCCCTCATATGTGATCATCCCACTTTATTGTATAATATATAATTTTATACTCATCTACTCCGGTGTTTTGCGTGTTTATTACTGATGATATTCATGCAATTTCCACAACACAGCAGAGCAGTGCTGTGACAGAAATTAACATTGGTTTGAAATGAGGTTAAAGAAAATGCTCTAAGTGGTCCATGACTTAGAGGCGAGGTGCTCAAGAGATGTGCCAGTTGTGGAGATATAGAGTTATGGAGTCATGGATTAAAAGAATATTACAGTAGGGAGGAGACACCTTCGTGTGATATAGGGTGTGTGTTTACACAGTGATTTGTATAAAGAACCTGGGGCAGCTACCACAGTGAAAGTACCGTGAAAAATAAAGTTGTTGAACCTCAGAAATTTGGATAGACATGATGATATTGCGAGCAGAATTTTGCATCAACTCTTGGAGTTGTTAAGTTCAGTTTCAATAACATGTAAACTTTTTAATAAACTGAAATCAAGAGCATTATGATTCTTACATGAAAGAAATTAGACTCTGTACGTGACAAGTATGACAAGTTTGGACCACAAGTAAATTTCATTTCTACCCACTGCATTAGGTAAAGCAAGTTTTCTTAAACCACTGATGTATGTACAATTCTGTTTACATGAATGGTTCTTGCATTCAGTCCAGTGTCATTAGACAAAGAACACTGTTATCAACAAAATTTGTTAAAAAAAAAAAAAAAGCAAACATGAGAAAGTAGTATTTTATAAGGTAGATTAAATCCCCACTGTGACATTTTTATGTAATTAAAGCTTTGATATTACCACTGGGAGCCACTCTTTAGCATATTACATTGAGGCATAAATTATCACAAATGATGACTTTGCTAATATTGTTTGAAAGGTATACTTCCAAAAGCTTAGGCTGTAAAGTTTTTGTCTATCTTTGACTCATATTGTGGCGTGTTGTCCTGGAAATACAGATCAGCGTACTGCAGGATGTGGTCGACAGCACTGAGAAGCAGCACGTCTGTGTTCACGTTCAGGCCCAGCTCTGAGGAGTAGTTCTTCACAGGGACGATGTAGGAGGTGGACATACCCAACAGAGTTCCAGCTTTACCCATCTACAAACACACATATGTACAATACAGACTTTGTTTGTATCATATTCTCAAAGCAGTCTATATATTTTTGACTACTTCATTTGTGTACTGTTATTGATTAATTAAATAACCAGTACCATACATTTTGTATTCAGTCACATAGACCACTGACATTAAACTGTTACATAATATGGTATAATGAATGTAAACCATGTTATATTGGGGCAATAAGGTCAAATGTCTGTGTCTGAATATGTGTGAACCAAATCCACATGCAAGAGTGTGGTAAGTTTTGAGGGGACTGTGTGTAAAGAACAGGGTGGGAGCCTGATAGGAAATAACAAGTGATCAATCTGCCAACCAGAGTCCGGTGGGGTGGGGTGGGGTGCAGTCATCTGAATGAGCTGATATAAATGTTAGTTATACTGGTCTTTCAGTTTCTTTGCAAACTCATTCCAGTTCACAAATGTGCTTTAACAGCCTCTTCTGTCAAAAAACTCTCCAAGAACCACGACATGGTGGCATGTTGGCAAGTGACACATATTCAAAACAAGTTCTATCTTCTAAGTCATGTTTTAAGTGCTATAAAAGTAGGCATGTTTATATAGTACATTGACTAAATGACAACCTAAATGTCTATATCATCCATTACATTCATTGTAAATTCATGGTGTGTTGTGAATTACATTTTTACAGACAGTTTTAATCTGAAATTGATGATTACAGAATAAACATTTCTCAAACTGCATATAGATTAATTCAATTTACCATATCCTGAATTATGCGGCTCGTGTAAACCTGGGTGACATCTTTGGCTGTTTCTGGACAGATTTTGTCTATGTGGGTCAGCAGCGCCACCTGGTGAACACCTGACAGACAGAGAGTACAAGGCAGCCATTCAGGTTTCACTGCAGTAATAAGAGAAACAGCTTTTAATTGTTACATCCTTAAATTAGTGACAATTTCAGCAATGCTTTCAGTTCGGTTATCTCTGAAACTTTCAAGCCCCTCTGTCAGTCCCTCTGCAGTTCTGAGTGACAAAAGTTCCATTTAACGTCACCGTGTCTGAAAATGTTGCCGTGTTCGACGGCTTGTGTGTCCTTTGCTCACCCAGGTCACTGATGTGCTCTCGGAGCTGTTGGAAAGTGGTGCTGAGGCCTTTGGGGTAGGTCAGGATTTTAGAGGCGTCCACCACAAAGGCCACACAGTGGATCTTGTCTTTAAGGCTCGGCCTCTTCACATAGCCCACACTCTCTGATCTCACCGGCTGATCTGGGCTGAACTGGCAGAGACAAGTGAAGAGATGCAGCCAAGACTATGAATTAGGTATAACCAGGCCCAGATCACAACGTTAACATATAAGGATTCTTGCTGTACCTTGTATCCCTCAGGTACATGACCTTTGATGACAGACAGGATGTCATAGAGGGTCAGTCCGGTCATTTCACCATCCCCCAGGCCCATAATATCACACAGCACCAATCCGGTAAGATCTTTTTGCTTCTCACCACGGATTTTGAAGGACTGCAGCTGACGCAAACAAAAAGAAAGTTAATGGTTGGTTTTCTGAAAGCGTGAGCTCAGCACCAACGCTGTCTTCTTAAGAGCAAACACAAAATTTTCTGGTTTAGTGTCACTTTTATGGCACTTTTTGTGTATATTTGTCTTGAACTGAAAAGTATCAGACAGAAGGACTCAGCATCTGGCTCACACTCTTTTAAGTATCATTTCATTTTTTAGAAATGCAACAACAAATTTCAGCCAATAAAACATCAATAGCTTTAGTGATTTCTCTAAGTTAATGTAATGTATGTAATGTAAGTGCTCCACTTGTACCTTCTTGGTGAAGCTGGTTGAGGAGGAGCCCACCATGGCCCGGTTCGTGACTCTTCCATTAAACACAGACTGGACAGAACTGATGAAGCTGGATTTTCCAGAGCTGACCGGGCCAAGGAGGAGAACCCTGGCCTCAGTCACCTCCTCACAGCTTGGTTTGTAGGAGCTGACACTCGTCATCAGGCTCGTCTTTTGCCTGGGTTGGAATTTAAAATGCTCATTTATTGTTTATAGTAATTAAAATGTGTTTTTTTTTATACAGAAGTATTAATGTGACTGCCAGGAATCAAAATAGTTGAAAACTTGACTTGTTACAGCTTTACTCACTCTTCTGTCCACTCCACATCTCTCCACTGAGATTCCAGCTTGGGTCCTGAAGAGTTTTAAGAGTTGATGAGATTTAATGAAATAATATACAATTCTATGGATAAATGGTATGATAAACACAAAGTGATAACACAATAGCTTCGTATTTTTTTTTACCTGGGAAAGGAAAAGGTTTGTCTGTCTTTGGCTCTGTGGAACTGACTGTGCTGAGACTGTCTCTAGCGCTCAGTGCTGTGGCATTAGCAGGCTGGACTGTAGTAGCTGGAAATTTAAAGCTGAAACTGATCAACAAGACAATCACATACATTACAGGAAGACAACAGACAAAGCAAAGGAGCAGAAATTCACTTGAATGTCCTTGCGTAAAGATCTTGCATTAAAAATACTATGTCGATGTATGACCTAAAAGTAGCAGCATTGTTGAGATGATTTTTGTTGTTGTTGACAACTGAGATCTTAAGGCACTTCTAATTTAAAGGTTCTGTAATAAAACCCCCACAGTTCTGTAATAAAACATGGCAATAAACAAAATGCAGCTGAAACATTTGACCCATTACTCATGGCCATGAACAGGATTGGAGCTGGTTTATTGAATGTCGCAGCTTTACTCACACTTGTTTTGAATCCATGTCTTTCCGTTGAACTCTGACCCTCTTATAATCTCCTGAGGAGAGTTTAAGAGTTGATGAGGTTTAATGAAATATCCAGTGTTTACTATGTTTCACTTCATCTAAAAAAAGTGGTGAAAAACAATGAAAATAAAGTGTACCTTGCATTTATGTTTGTTGTTCAATGTATTTTTCTAATTCAATAGATAAGTGGCAAACACACAGTTTACAGATATTTCTTTCCATTTAATTGTTTGAATACATTGTTGGTAAAAGTGTTAAGACTGCAAATGTAGTAATGCAAGCTTAACCTGCTTTTGTTCAGCTTTTACACAAACTGCAGAACATTTAATGCAGTACAGACTCTGACTACAGACACTAGAAACTCTTCTGCTCACAATATTCTCAAGCTTTTTCTTCGTTAAGATGAATCTCTGTTCATTTGTTTTCTATGAATATGCAGAAGCACTAAACTTTTGACTCCCCTAAGTATGATGCCACACTAAGTTGGTTACCTACTGTATGTAAAAAATAAAAGAGAACATATACAGCTGTGGAATTTGTGCAAAGGTGGGGAAATGCTGGGGTAAGAGTTGCCCAACATTGTTACAGTACAGTTCTGTACTGACCATCTTGACTAAGGAGAATTTTGTTGACAGGTTTCTTTTTGCACCACATCATGTTATTTTGTTAATTGTGTAAAGAGTTTCAAAGTATTTGCTTACTGTTTGAGACACTGGAACACAGTTGTGTATCCTGTTTCCAAAACTGACCTATTGTTGTTTACAATGTATCTGAGCAATACAGAAAAACTGTGACAGTAGGGGTGATGTGTGTCTTGATGTGGAATTGTGTAGTAGCTTACCTAGGCGTGTATAAAGAGGTTTGTTTGTTTTGTCCGTTGGGCTGATTGTAGATGTACCTATGTTGAAAACTTTTTTGGCATCCACTGCTGTGCTTGATGCTGGTTGATCTGATGTAGCCAGAGCTGTGAGAGACTGGACTGGACCAAATCCGCCAACGCTGATGAGGAAAACAATCATACATCACAGGCAGAAGCAAATGAGCAGAAATTCACTTAAATGTCCTTAAAGATCTTGTACTTAAAATACTGTATATGTGACCTAAAAAAGTTTCCCAAAGACAAATAAGACTCAGTCCAGTTGAGTCATGAGTTTGTAGGCCACTACTAAGTCTCATATCCATGAACAACACTGTTCACCTGCTTCAACATCACACCCAGTCCTGTCTTTCTTTAAGTCCACTGATTGTGGGTGCAGGTCAGTGCCCATGCCTTATGACATTGGCGTGGCAATAAATGTGATTCTGAGTAATCAAATAATCAAGAAAATGACAAATCTGAAGCCTGAATCAAATCTCCCATGTGGTAGAACTATATATTATGAAACTGTTTAAAAATGGCCTTTTGCAATTGCAACAGCCCCAAAACCAAATATAACATTTAGTGATTAACAGCAGATCTGCAGCTTTTGATATCAGTTACCTTATATGACTAATCGTGGAGCATAACACTGGCTTATATTAGCTTGTTTAAAGTTTAACATACAGGTAAAAAATTTAGCTTAATTTTCTGCTAATTTTTCCCGCGCAGGTTATAGACCTAACTAATTCAAGTCAGATCTTGTACCTCAGTAAAAGTAGAAATACCACAGTTAGTCAAATTTCTCATTTCATATTGGGAAAAAACTGCAACTATACTGTCCCATTACATCTTCAGTTTAACTTTTTTGCGCTTTGTGTTGAATCAATGGTTGAGTCTTGTCTGGGTTTACGCCCCTTTTCCCATGTTTCCCCTTCACCACTCCTGAATCATGGGAGGCTATCAGAGGTCAGGTGGTGCACCAGGTGGAGCGGAAACATTCAGATTTTGGCCACACTTAATTGTAAGATTTTCTGCTTAGTTTGAAAGCTTACAACGCATTTTAGCTTATTTTTCTAGTTATAGGAAGTTACTGGAGCTGTTGTGCCAGAATATACTTTGATTTCAAAGTAAATAACGTTTATTTTTTAAATATAACTCCCGTCGGATCAATTTGCTCTTTGTTTGGACTGCAGCTCGGAGCCTGTCACACGATACCCGGAGCCTCAAGGCAAGTTTGGTTTCTCAGGATGGCCTTTACAACAGTGTAGAAGTACTTTGTTTTTTGCAGTCAAATTTTGATTTACGTGCAAAAGCAACAGAATCAAAATATACTTGAAGTACCAAAATAAAAGCACAAATTAAGCAGAATAACCAATTTCAGAATATTATAATTATTGGTGCACTAATGTGATCATCACTGTAATGCTGAAGCTGGTAAAAGTGGAGCTGATTCACCTTTAAGAAAACTGCAAAATAAGTAGAGATATTAAATAAATATGAATGTAGTGGGGGGGAAAAATGTTGCAAAAAAATGGATGTGCCTCAAAATTGGATTTAAATCCAATAACTACTTGAGTAAATGTAAAAATATAAAATCTTACTGACTCAGTTTAGTATAAAAATGAATGTTACAGTTAGTTTACCGTTGCCTGCTTGTGAAATATTATTCAGTCTGGCAACATTCACGAAGTGTTTGACAGCTGTGTCCACACAAACCAACACCGATCATAACTCAACACAGGTTAACAGCAGTTTAACTGTCGACACTAAAAGTGACACTTTACCTGTTTTTTAATCCAGTTTGTTTCTGCATAACAACTTCTACATGAAGACGTGGCGAACAACAACAGAAGTGAAGTCTGGGTGGAAAACGAAAAACACAGCCGGTGCCCTTTCTGGGGAAAAGAAAGTGAAACTTAAGCTGTCAACACAGAAATCGTACAACATTCAGCTAAGGAAGTTAATCACTGATGTCTTTGTATTTGGGTTCTCCAAACAACAAACATGAACCAGAGTTATTCTGGGGGCAATTAGGTTGAAACTTATCGGTTTATTCAGCGATTAAAAGACTGGAGATAAGTGCATCTTGATGACAATAACAACGGGGCGTGCCTATCAAAGTAGATGCTACGGACGCTGTGCTATGATTATTTGTTGAATATAATGCATTGAAATACAACAGCCATGCAACACAACAAAATCTACCTTTGTGGAGCTTTAAATGTTCAGTTTCCTCAGAAGTTAGTTCCTTCCCTTTAAACCTGCTGAGGCTGACAGCTTCTCATCCACCCCCAAGTTTAGGTTTGCATGAGCAAATCATGTGCTTTAAGTTACAGTTGCACTGCAGAGGGCGACACTGTTTCACATACCAGGGTTTTTGAATATGCAGACAGACAGCAGAGCAAGAGCACACTGACAGTGGAAGAAAGAAGTGATGTGTCACTTGATCGAATAATCACTGCAGCTCTAATGTTGATGTTATTGTGTAACAGCCACTGACTGAGTGTTCAAGTTCCACTTCAAAAAACATGAGTGGACCTGAGGACAGGTCTGATTTGTCACTGAGCAGTACTGCATGTAGCTTTACAGACACTATACGAGGAGAGATGAGTGTAGAGTGACACTAACGCTCAGTGTGGGAATCTTTTTCATAGCAGACATTTTGATTTGTCATAGCAAGAAAATAACAGGCATAGCCATTAATCATGTGTACAGGTGTGTGTATAATTATGGCTGTGATATTGTGCATTGGGTTGGCACACCTGAATGCAACTGAGCTATTAGTAATGTTAGTTTCACTTGTTCTTTCTCTGTCTTTAAATAAAATCTACGCTGACTAATAATAGCAAAATATGGGTATCTTCGTAAACATTCACAGGCAGCTGTAACGCACTTCCATGTTTCTCTTGTTTGTACTCATCATATCCACTAGAGGGAACTCTAGGCACGTGTTTGAGGCTGTAGCTGCTCACCCACCAGCTGACAGCAGAGGTCAACCTGTAGACAGCCTGTGCTCTTATTCCTCCGCAGGGAGACCCCTCAGGCTGATATCCAAAACTTCCTCCTACGGTCGAGGAAAATATGTCCTGATACACAATCACTGTTGTCACTCAGTAGCTTTTAATAATTTGAGAACATTTTGAACTGGACACTCATCTGTAATTGATGTTGGTGATTGCTAGTCCTTGGGTAGGAAATTTACTCTGTGTTCAGGTGTGTGTATGTTTATGTGCTTTTGTTTCTTTGACTTGTTTGAGACAGGATCAGTTTTTCATGTTAGAGCAGAACTGTCCCTCATCTAATTCTAATATATTACTATAATCAGATAAATATACATGAATACATATTAGGCTATTATTATTTGTACTAATTGATGTTTATGGTTACACTTGATTGAGCTTAACTCTATTATTGCATATCCTTCATATATGAGATAGTATGTACTTTACCATGATGTTTTAATGGCGTGAACAAATATCAAATTAATTAATCAAAGAATAAAAGTATTTATATATTGGCTTTCACTGTTTTTTCACTGGTGTAGGTCTGTTTAAGAATAAACATTTGTAATGTGTATTTTCAGTGTATTTTCTGCATGAAAGTGGTCTAATTCAGTCATTCATTATTGCCTTTTACTTAATCCCAAAACTGCTTGCCTTATGAGTATGAGGTGTAGTGTTGTTTATCACTATATTGAGGGGAAAAAGGCACAGTTCCCACTTTTCTCCATACCTGTGCCCATGTTATAGACTCAGTCTGTGGACTTTGGTTGTTCACTTCAACCGGTCTGACTTCCCCATGATCTCTGTTAATTAACCATCTTGTTGCTATCTGACATTAAAACTGGACTTTTCTGGGCTCCTCTCTTTTGTCCTTTTAGTGCTTTTTGACCAGTGTTCATCAGAGCAGCCTCAGATGTGCTCCACGTCCAGAGAGCTCCTCAGGAATCCTGTAGCAGATCACATCTATCACCGCTTCACCGGGTAAGACATCATCTCCAGTTTTTCACCACCACCACCACTCTTGACTCCACTGGGGAAAATGTTGACAACTCAAAGACTTCATTATTAATGATCACTAAAATGATGTCAGTAATAGTAATGCCTAATTTTTCTGCTAGTTAGTTCTTTACAATTGGAGGTTATGTCTGCAAAGTTTAGAGGATCATGCTTACTCAGCAGAACCCCTCCAACCTAAATAAACATTTGATAAAATATATGTTTGCATCAGGTCTTTCAGGTTGGCTGTTTGTCATTCACCTCTGCTAGTAACCTGCAACAGATCAGGCATAATAACAGCCCACAAAAAGATGCAACTATCTTTATGGCCTTATGCCACGCTTTTGCTGTATCAGCAAAAATAATCTACTCCCAGGTCTTATTTCTGCAGCCCCATGTAGAAAGACTGGGTGATTTTGACCCTCTGTTTGGATATAGACATGAGGGTTAGGTTGGTAACTTGATGTTAAGAAAGTGAAACATTGCGGCCTTGAGGTCATGACTGGGTGTCATTAAAAGTGAGTGTAACTGTTGGTGGTTTGACAGCAAAGTCTATCTTTAGGCTGTTAATCTGTCGATGGAGGATGTTTCCCTGCAAAAGCTGGACTCACACAGATCCAGACATAGTAACTGTGCAAAACAGAACTCGTGATTTAGCTTTCCTGTAACCAGAAAACAGGTGTAATGCATCTATAAATAAAAAGTATGTAATGTGCACCTAAAGCACAAATTTCTATGTACACTATAATTAATTTTATGTGTCCTGACTGTTGCCAGGATTTAAGAAATGCTTAGGCCTCAGTGTTCTGGATAGGGATGTTTATTGCCAAGTTTGGTTAAGAAATGACTAACCAGTAGTCTTCCAGTTATACTATGTGATCAGACTTACTCAAATATACACACACTCAAGTCTTTCTAAAAACGAAGGCATGTTCTGTGAACTCTATTATTACAAGGATCGCAGCTTGTCCCTACCTCCCTCCCTGGGAGAATAAACATGAAAGCAGCTACTGATTTTGAGCCAATGAAAATGTCATCTCAGCTGTTGTTGTTTTCCTTTACAATGATTATAAACACATCTCATAATTAATGTAGAGAGGAGATTATTTATTGATGGTTAACACCTTTACAGCAGCTCCTCCTCATTGTCTGGGGCTCTCGGTTTATAGGGTTATATAGTTCAGACCGATTCAGCTCTTGACTCAGCAGCTCCAGCTGATATCTGTGGAGCAGAGCGCTGCAGGTGGGAGCAGGGGGATGAGCCGTCTAAACAGGGAGCTATGCCGACCATGTAGCCGTGTGACACAGCAGTCTGTTTTACAGGCAACACCCCCACCACCACCACCACCCTTATCCATCCACTCTGGGTGACACACATGCACTCAACTTCTCCCCCTCTCTCTCTCCCTCTCCCCCCGCTAAGCCTGCCAGTTGCCTCGTTAACCCAAAGTGCAGTGAGGGTTGAAATGAAAGTGCTGCAGTGATCTGGATGGAACAGGTTGGAGCTGAGGAGAGGCCTTGGAGAATAACAACTTGAAAATACAATGGCTGTGCTTTTGAAATGCTGTTTGCTTTTAGAGTCAGTGTGAAAGTTGGACAAAACAGACGGCTAAGCATCCAAAAGGCCAACAAGGCTCTAAAACAGAAAGACTGTTTGGTAGACTGAGAAGAAAGCTTCTTTTCATTTAATGTATTTAGATGCAGAATGAGATTAACATATAAGATTTACAATATGTATCTCAGAAAACATTTAGAAATTCTGCCTGTTTTACATGTTTGTTTTTGTTGAAACATGGCTTCCTCCTTAAATGATGCGGGAATCCCTTATATTAGCCCAGTCAGTGACAAGTTAAGAACTGGCTGTATAATATTAGTTGCCTTTTAAAGTTTTAAATAGTGACCAGTGCAATGTTTTAAATGCCAAAGGTCGTGGGGAAAAATGAATAACCATAAGAACCCACGGTGACACAGGTGTCACCAACTCTTTAAATGTTGTGGAAAGTTGACTTTTATATAAAAACATTTCAGAGATGTGTTACATGTGGTCAGTTTAGTCTGTTTTATATCCCCCATAATTTCTAATTTTCCTAAAAGGAGAAACGGTTCTGGGCTCTTATGGGATACATAAATAAATCTTGGTACTCACTGTCCTTTTTAGGCTAGTCAGTGTGTTTGTCAGTGCTAAAAAAAACACCAGAACACATCCCCATCTCCAACTTTAGCCAAACTCTCAAGTTATGAACTTTAATTACAGGGCCCCCCATTTGGCCAGAAAGCATATTTCAGAAAAAGAAAACAAAACACTTGAACACAGAATTTTATCATCTATTGGAGTTGAAAATCAATTGTCTGCTGTCTTAATTACATTGATCAAGAGAAGTTAATTCACTTCTTTTATGCTTTGAGTATACTGACAAAATGACTGATAATATAAACCATAGACAGAAACATGTGGGGTTTAAAGAAGGTTAAATAATGCTGTTTTTCTGTCAGCTGAGGCACAGAGATGACGACAGAACTGATCTTTTTCAGTCTTATTGGTTGTTTAAGAGAGTATTTTTCTGTCCATCTATTCTACTCATGTTTACTTTCCTCTCCGTGGAGGTGATAATGTGACACTTGGGTTTTGACAGCTATAGGATGGACAGGACATGATGTTCTGTACTGACAGCCTCTGGTCATGTTCACAGTGCCATGTATAGACAGCAGCTGGGTGGAGGTAATTACTACACCTTAACGTAAAGTGGGTCATCTAGTTTGTTTGTTTAAATGAAGAGAACGCAGACTGGCATCCTTCAACCTATTGCCTATTTGCTATTGCAAAGCTGTTGCTATTTCCTGTTTATATCATTTCTCTTTCATGGGTTCTTTGAGATTCTGATTCTTTTTTCTAATTTCTAAGAATGAAACACTGAAGTCAAAGTGCTCCCCAAAGGTCGTTGCAGGTACCAACATGACTGTGTTTGCTTTGGTGCATGTCTGACTGCAGACTGCCCGCTGCTCTGTGCCTCCCATGTCTAGAGGGAGCTATTTATAAAATGTAGTTTTTCTGTCAGACACCAGGGATGAAAAAATGTCCTGACAAGTAAAGTTTTGCAAGTTTGTGTGACTCCTGGTGTATGCATACCACTGCAGATGATTTTACACTTCTCTTGAAGTGGTCCATTTTACAACATGTACGATAGTAACTGAATCCTCTGCAGTGGGTGGCTTAGTGCTGGCAGAGCACCTTGCAGTTGAAAAGATTTGATTCATCTTCATGGTCATTGTGTCCCTGAGGGAAACACAGAAACCTCTCCCTGTATTTACTGTACATTGCTCCGAGAAAAAGCTTCAGTTAAGTGCACTCTGACCCCGCCTCCACTCCTACACTGAGTAATATGGGTAAACATGACTCTGCCGTTTTCCCTGCAGGTTACAGGTAGTCTGCCTCCTCACAGGGGAGACTGTTACTTTCCATGCCTGAACTTGTATTCAGTTAAAGCTGTTTATACAAAGTGACCTGCTGATATCTCTTTATAACAGGTGACTGTTTGTTAACATGTTGGCTTTGTTTCCATCCATTTTCACACTTTGCTATTCAAATGCAGCTATCATTATCAGTTACAGTTCACCCCAGTCTGTTTATGGTGTGAGGAATCGCAAGGTGTGAGGAGACAGTTAATTTGTGCATGTGTTTCGACAGGAAGCACTTCGTTGATGTCACTTCACTGTCACAGGGTTGTTGTGGTTGTCTGTCCCAGACAGACAGACAGACAGCCTGTGGTTCACCTTGAGACACCTAGTGTGTTATTATAGGCGATATCTGGTGTTGGCAGCAATGGATGAAAATATTTTGTTCTCCTATCTTGGTTAGACAAATAGTTTAAATCGGAGGCGACCATGGCAAAGAAGGAGGTCAGTGTTAACATGTAGCTGCAGAGTGCTGGTGGTCCTGTTGTTAGTAATAGGTGTGGTTAAGCACAAGCTGCCAGTGAGGAGTCTGAGTGCAACACAAACATGTAGACAGCATATAAATCTATATCTATCTTTACAATCTATCACCAACTGCAGAAAGGCTGTTATGTTGACTGCCATTTTTGTATTTGAGCAGTAGAAAAAGAGTAGTTGTACAAAACAAAAAGATAACTTTTGTACTAACAGTACAAAAGGACTGCAACTTTTGAAGTGCTCATTTAACTTCATCAGCTACTTTATCTGCACACTTTCTCTGTAAAGCGAGACAGCTGATAAGCTCTTTTGTCTGAGATCACCTTGGACTGAAAGATGATTTGCTGGTCATCTGTGTAATATTCACCAAAAGACTGAAATTCTACTTAAATTCATTTCAATTCTGGTAATTATATATAGAACAAGTTACAGATCTTAAAAGGTTGCATTTATGGCACCTGCAGTTCAGCACCTACTTAAACCAATGCTTTCAAGGTCAGTGGCTCAGTCGGTGCCTGACTGTATTCTCCTGCAACCAGAGAGGGATGATGAGAGAAAAAAGTAGACATAAAAATAAATCCACATTTAACAGGAAGGCCTCGTACTTTAATAACCAGTGCAGGTCAATGAGATTATCAGATGCTGTGTCTGCTGGTCAACATGCCCACTACACCCCACACAGACAGTAAACAAGCCTTAATTAGTAAGTCGAGCTATCAAGTGTCTCCCTGTCACCAGAGATGCTTGTTTGTGCACGGGACTTTGGCACGGGATCCCGCAAAATAACGCTCATAAACAACTTTTAGGGGGAGTTGTTAAGAATATAAGGCAAAAGCTAAAGATAAGTGGGCATGGACTTGTCAGCAGTAGGAGGATATTTAACCCACTTCTCTAATCTTTCTATGGAGCAAAACATGGCACAGAACCCAGTCTGAATGATGTCTGTGTCAGTACTTTTAAATTCTCCACTGGCTAATCAGTGCTAGCACTAATAGAAGAGCTTTTGGGAAACGAATAGAGCTTTAATCCTATAGGGCACTTCATTATGATACTTGGACATGCTCTACTGAAAACATAACCCGCAAAAGTACGTCTTTGGTTCAAGAATCTTCCATCAGTCTTTCATCTCATCTGGCTGAGCTGTTTCTTTGCGTCAGATCTCTCTGCTGACACTCTCTAATCCGTCTGGCCGGCAGCCTGGAGAAGGAAGCATTGTTCAGCCTCACAATGTTTACATCTCCAGCCTCCTCCGGGTGAACGAACCCTGCAGCTCAGTGGAGAAGTGAGAGTCTGCAGTTTTGCTGAGAAAATTCTGAACTCTGTTTAGAATATCAACAACCGGCAGTAAAAATCAGACCCACCTTCCAGTGTGTTAATCTTCTTCTCTCAGTCTGGCCTCTAGTGAAGGTTGTGTTTCTCAAACTCTAGCTGCAAAAATGCTACTGATACCTGACTTTGATCTGGTGCATTTAATGTGTACTGTACATTGTGCCATGTTTGTGTCTATCAGGAGACACCACTAGGAATAAGGACCATGAGATCATGAAAAAGACTATTTATCTCATCATCTTTCTTTCTCATGAAAAGCACAGACATCTTGTCACACTTTTACTCTCTCTCTGTCTTTTTCTTCTCCTATTTCACACACTCTCCAACTCCCAACTGGCCTATGACCTTCTCGTGATCAGAAACCGTGTTGCCAGCAGAGTTTACAAAGTGACCATTTTAAAAGGTTGCAACTGGATTTTACACATTCAAACCATATCAAGATGATGAATTATTCT
Source organism: Lates calcarifer (assembly GCF_001640805.2). NCBI lineage: Eukaryota > Metazoa > Chordata > Actinopteri > Centropomidae > Lates > Lates calcarifer. The sequence goes on along the minus strand of NC_066849.1, from coordinate 18,929,147 downwards.
GTTTTTAGCTGTGCATAATCTCTTTCTTTCTCAAGATGGAGTAGTGAGTTAAGTTTGCAGCCAAACATCTGTAAAGGGGAAATAAGAGGAACAGAAAGAAAGACTGTGAAAAGACGAGGAGAATAGAGGCAAAGAAAATAAAAGAAAAGAAAAAGAAAGAAGAGGAAAGAGTGAAGGAGAAAAATAAAATCAGACCAAAACAGGAGAGGAAGCAAAAAAACAGAGGACACGATGAGATGAGGAGAGTAAACGAGAGGAAACGAGGAGGAGGAGAAGCGAGAGAGGAGAAGGGGAAGGGGGCAGGAACCGGTCTGAACCAGCGTGGGCTGACTGGGCTATATTCCCCTCCTCACCCCCTCTCCCTCCCTCCTCATCCTCCTCATCTTTCCTCTGACTCAGACTGGCTGAACTTTTTCTTTAAGCACTCCGTCATGCGCTTGTTGTTACCAGGAACAATTTGGATACACATTCCCCAGAAGTGTAAGAGGATCCAGCAGAGTAAAAGAAGGGGTGGTGATGATGATCCAGGACCTTTAGTGCTGAGCAGGTGTTCCCCCACACTTACATAAGGAATCGGGAGGTGTTCAGAGAGAGTCAGTTTGGATATATTGATTATCAGACAGACATTCCTGGGATTAGTGAACTTCCACACATACCTCTGGTGGGACAGTTTGTTCTATTGCATTGCATGTAATCACAAGGCAACTATTTGTGGCTATAAGTTGTAGATCTATATGTGGATACTATAAAAATGAAATGTAGTAGTAATGCTTTCAAGACAGTATATCTTCTTTAAGCGTGGTTGCATAAGATGAGTGATTTATGTCTTGTTTATTCAATCAGATTTTTTGTTGGTTTTTTTTTTTTTTGAGTGGAGGATGTATCCCTATAGAAATAAGAATTTTAAGGTGTTGCCCCAAATGTGCACTTTTAGACAAAAACAAACACACCAATGAAACTGAGATAACAAAAAATACAGTGTTGTACTTACAGTGCACACTGTACTGCTTATGGGAATAGGTAAGATAAGAAGTTTTTTACCACTTCAGAGAAAATTAATTAACCTGATTGAGGTAAAAGGCCATAGAATGAAAAATAGTCAAAAAATATTGCTAGCCAGAACTTTTCTTATTTGGAGTACCATGAAAATAAAAAATAAGAATTCATTTATTTATCAGGTATAACATTCATAAATTAATGCTATGATTGGTCATAACTGCAACAGTACGCAAATGATGGTTAGTTGCTAATGGTTAACAACAAAAAATCAGGAGAAACTAAAAACTATGTTAAGAATTAGTTAAAATTACTTATCTTACTTATTTTTTCAAATGTTTCAAATATATCCATAACACTTAAGGTGAGATGATGGATTTAAAAATGCTGTGTCAGTTAAGGTCTCAGATGATGATGGTGATGAGGAGAGGAGAAGATGACGATTATGAACTAAATAATGGACATAGAGAGAGAGACGTATGCAGCACTGGAGTCAAGAGTCAAAGTCAGCTTTATTGTCAATTCTGCCATATGTACCATGTACGCACATACAGAGGACTGCTTTTGTTGCACTTAGACCCATGGTGCAGCAAGGTAAACATAAACATACTATACGCATAGAAAATATATATATATAAAACAAAATAAAATAAAAATAAACACCTACAACACAACAACAGGTCAATAAATATAAAGACTAAGGCACATAACAGATTAAAGTGACAGTGATGTGATGTTGTGCAAACAGAGCAGTCCAATGCTGCGTAAAGTGGCTGGTGCCCCTGAGTTAGTGTGTGTGTGTGTGTGTGTGTGTGTGGGGATGAACAGTGGTCTTAGGAAAAAAAAATAGGGAGGCAAATTTCTGGTATGGTGATTTAGAAAGAAGCCAAGAGAAAGAAAAAGAAAAGTATTGATTGGTTTGGAATTAATAATGGAAAGAATGCAGAGAGGACTGGCTGTAAAAACACTGTAAAGAAATATTAGGTGTGTGTTTGAGGAGTGAGGAGTGCTTGGGCCTTGTGGCTGCACCGCCATTTGGTCTTCTCTTTTAGTAGGTGAGAGCTGTTATAAAACCTTGATAACAGAGGGTCAGCACGGTCAGAGACAGCGGTGTCTCGCTCTCTGCGTCTAATGTAAGCTGGCTGTCCGTCACAGAGCTCATGAGAACTGACACTATTCCTGGACTCAGCCAGCTGCCAAGTCCTAAATGTATTTTCCTGGACCGGCTAATGTTGGCTGCTGTCTTCACTGGAGATCAGACACAATCTATTAATATACATTACACTCCCAGTAATCTTCACTCATCAGAGCAAACATGGAATCACTGCACACCGCAGCTGATTCATGGCAGTTTGCCTCAGTCTCCATTTTAGGGCTTCAGGTCAGACTGATGCTGTAAACATGTTTCATAACTGTTATATTATATCCAATCTCAGATATTATTAAAGTCTTTAACATTTAGTCATTATATTTTCATATCACCATTTTCATTCATGTTTTGTCTTTAAAAAAAGTAGTCTATGAAAGATATTTAGTGTTTAGTTTTTGTTTGATTTCTAATGAGTATATATTGATATGCATGTTGTATACTGCACTAATCTGTTAAACCCTCGTGGATGCAGTCAAACTGTGGAACAACACACATACCTACTGAAAAAATGTATTAAAGAGCAAACTTGAATTGAGATTTTTTAGTGGCTGTAGCATAAATTTATATTGTGTGAAAACAATAGACAATGGAGAGCAACAATATGGAAATGCTATTATATGGAAAATAGATTTGGCCTTGTAGTAGTTGTGAGTAAAGGCAGATCAGGGTGTAGGGTGTGGGTCTTCAGCCCAGTGAGGTCAGAGCTCTCATTGGATGTCTGAAGCAGGGGAGGGGACACAGCTGGAGGTCAGACTCCTGACCTCTGACTTCACCCCATAACTCTGCCAGGAGCCTCACTGCATGCAGAGCAGCTATCAATCTGCTGCAGTGTGAGATAGTAGCCGCTTTGTGCTGACTCACAGGTTTTATAATGCGTGACCAAAGGCAGCTGTATACTGCTGGAGCAGCCCAGAGCTCTTGTCTTAAATACGATAGATCATCTTTGTCACTTTCACTGACAACACAACACGACTTTCTTCCTTTTTGTTTTTGGTGAACTTATTTGAGTGTGTAGTCAAGTTGAGTGTGTGATTTTATCATTAGCCTTACACTCTTTCCACTATTTGTAAACACCTGAAACTCAGAAGCATTAATTCAAATTGCTCACTGGGAATATATGTAGGAAAAATCTTTCAGGGTTTGTCTGGCTTCTGTATTTTTGGACCCACAGAGAAGGCACTTAAAGTCCCATCTTTGCAGAGCTTGATCGTTTCCTGCTATCTCCCAGCTCATGTGAATGGCATAAAAACAATATACTGGCTAGATTTTTTGCTTTTTATTGGACCCAATGGAACAAATTGTGTTAATTTGAAGAACTGTGTTCTGAGTGTTTGTGACGCTTCAGGATTTTCCCTCTTTCAGCTTTAGTCTGTTCAGCAATCCATCACATATAACTGAATTCAACCTGGAGGCTGGAGAGTTGCAGTCACTTCAGGCTGTCAGATTTCTCAGCAATGGTCTCATTTGTTTATGGTAACACTACCAGGGTTTGAAAATAAATGTGGTTAAAATTAATCGATGTTCAAATGTGGCTAGGATAATGGGATATGACCAAAACTGAGTCAGACTAAGTTTGAGAAACAAGTTTGTGAAAGTTGCTGGTTCAAAACCACAAATTGACCACAAGGGTTACAGTACAGTTGTGAGAACTGAAATGAAAACTCTCTCACAGCGGTAGAAAACGTTGGGGTTTGAATGAGTGGAAGTGTACAGATATATGGCAGGGTGTTGCTATAAAAAAGCTCAGTGGATAAATAGTGGTTAAAAAAAGCCCAAAAGCACAAATCCTGAATGAGTGTCTCCTCTCCAAATCCAAATCCTCACCACCTCATTGATTGGAAAAACATGCACTATAATCCAAGTAAAGCATACTTGGGCAAAATTTCTTCATGTGCCACAGATGAAAATCAGTTCCACCTGGACAGAGGCAAGGCGGCACCACTTAGTTTTTCCATTGCATAACTCTCCAGCTGCATTTTATTTATTACTCTGGAGTCTCACTGCAGACATGGCCTTACAACGAATGGCCATACAGATGTATCTATTGAAAGCACAGCATTTTTTTTTCGTGCTGTTTTTTTTGCCACATCTGCCCGAGGAAATGGAAAAATCATGCTTTCTCTATTTTCAGGTGCCAAAGGTTAAAAGAAACTGTCTAGTAATAGTTGGTCAAAACACTGTGTTTTGGACTTTGCTTTTCTACACAGCATTCAAGTAAAGCTACAGGAAGAAGGTCTACAGCAGTAAATACAGTGTGAATTCACTACCTGGTGCCTTTTCTTAACAGCAAAGCAAACAAGTTTTTCCTGCAAAATGTTTTCAAAAATCTTAGAAGCAGAGAAAACAGATAATCAACAGTGTTTAAAGTTTGACCTCTGACCTCTAATCCCCAAGCCTGAGAGGACCACTAACAATTAGATCCGTTTTTACAGATGTTTGTATCTTAAATGAAGCCCTAAGCTGACACACCACCTGCATCTAGTTTTTGTTGCTCACAACCATAGTGCGAATCTTTCTGTTGCATTTTTATTTTTGGCTTGTTTAAGACGAGCAATTACAAGTGAACCACAGCTTGTAAACTACAGCCCCGAGAACTTACCAGCAAGTGTGCTCGTTCGCACAGAGGACCGCTCGCCCTGCCAAGACCAAAACAGAACTGTAGGCAGGAAGAGGGAGTCGAAACACATGTACAGTAATTCCTGTTGCTGTTATTTCATCTCAGCGCTATAGTGACGTGCACTTGAATAAATAGACATCTCATTGCTGTTATGAAACTCTTAAGATATGTACAGGACTGTAATGTAGTCTCAAGCTTGCTCTTGTGAAGCTTGGCTGTGCTTGTTATCTCTAAAAATGACCACAGCAGTAACTCTGCTTCTGCTAATGTTTAAGTTAAACAGCTGTGTAAGTGACCCGCCTCTCAGTCAGTCCAACTCACTGCTGCATGTGCGCTCATGAAATATAGATTGTTTATGTTGCTGTTGCATAACTTCCTAGAGAGGCTTCTGGAAATGATCACTGTCTTGTTCGACTTATTGATTATTTACCGTACATTTACTGCATGCTCTTATATACATGCCATAGTCATTTTAGAGGCTAAATTTCCTTTTTTTTAAAATTTTGCTTCCATCAGAGTTTTGCTGTTACTGATCTTGATTCATCAGAAGTCTCAATCATTTAACTTTCACTTCAGCTTCTCCTGTGTTGTATTAATTTAGTCCAAATCTAAACAAAAAATGGGAAATACATTAAAAATGACCACACTGTGACAATAACCACGCAGTGCTCACGTGTTTGTGCAAGTGTTATACCCAGTGTGGTGCATAAACAACAGTATTCATATGACCAGCCTGAGTATCTTAGCCTTGATTCCTCATACAGGGAGTGGTGATGGCCTCCGCGTGCATTCTCTACATACAGATATCTGTCCGGCATGTCAGTGGGTGCCCCTGCCAAGGCCCTCAGTTCTGCAAAGGGCAGTCGAGGCGCTAAATGACCCCCCTCTCTGAACCACCTCCCCACCCCAAATCCATCCGCCTCTGCGCTAACCTCGCAACCTCGCTGTGGGGCTGGGCCAGTGAGAGGCAGCGCAAACCGGCGTGAGCCAGTGCTGGGAGCTGCATCACCCCTCGCCTCCTCCTTCCTCCAATTTCTTCCTCCCATATGTGCATACACACACACACACACACACACACACACACACACACACACACACATATTAGGATTAGTATACTTATGAGGGCCTGCCATTGTCTGTTTTCACTCTATGATATCTGACCCTCAACTAAACATCATTCTGACTGCAGTGCATTTTCACTGAAAGATCATTGAAGCTTGAGCAGAATTTTGGTTTTATTTCATTGTGGGTTCTTTGATTTCATTTCGTTCATGTTGTAAGTATAAGACCCTAAACATGATATGAACAGCATTTAAAATAGATTGATCCTCATCACACCATGCCTAACATAAACATCTTGATTCTACTTTTACCCCTAAACCCAAGCCTCCAACCAAAGTCAAACATCTACCGACTTCTAGTTGAAAGTCTAATCTGAATCTAATCCCTAATTATAATCTCTTCCAATCTAATGCTGATCATAGTTAAGAGAAGTTCAAGTAAATGTAATAATTGTCAGAAATGAGCTCACTTCACAAGTATGTTTCCACCCTGGAGGTCTAAAACTCAAACTGTCACTCACAGAGAGAGAAAAACAAGAAAACTCTCGCACTCACCATACACCCACACTTCCTCCTCTGTCCCCCAGTCACGCTCTGAGCGCTGACTATCTTGAGCTGGCAGAAAATGAGATGTATAACTCTGTGTGACCAAGCCTCTGTAACTGGCTGAAATAAATCATATCAGAGATGTTTCTCTGTGGTTATATGATGAAGACTGTCTCCTCTTAGCAGAGTTAGGCACTGTGCGTGTGTGTGTGTGTGCTTTCTCTTCGTTAATGAACCATTGGTTGGTGTTGTGTTAGGGACTTTTCAGCAATTAAACCTTGAGTTTTTTGGATGTAAAGATGGTGACTACAGTGGTACCTGTAAATTCCAGTAAAATAATTTTAACCACAGTGTGAGAATTGCGTAGCCTGAGAGAGAGGTTTAGCCTGAGTGGTCCAAGTTTACAAGGCCCTTTCCTGTTGTTGGGGAGCTGTGAGGGGTGTTGTTGAGCCAACTTCCCACTCATTCAAGGACGCTTCTTTTTTTGGCTTGACTCCTTTTCTGGAGTTTACAAGGGAAAATGTGACAGCACATCCTCATATTAGATGCTCTCACACCATAAAAATATATGCAGTGTGCCATAGACTCTTAAGGAGTCTTTTAAGGAAATGTCCGCCACTTCAGACAGGTTAAAGTGTAGGAAGCTATTGTATTAGCTGTATTGTACGGCCTGCTAGTGGTCACTATGTTAGCGAGCTTCCAGCACAAATGATTTCTGTTAAGCTACTTTCTGGAATCATTGGGCAGGGACAATGCTCTGCAACACCGTTGTGATCCTCACAAACACATATTAAACTTTTTTTATTTGTCATTTTCCCAAGACTAAACCTTTGCATAATAAATACAAAGAGATGCTGTGAGTATCTAAAACTCCATAGTAAATCACTGCTGTTTTCACACACACATCAGAAAACAGCCATTCCTTTCACAGAGAGACAGCCACACACACATACAAATGACAAACAGCCACAACATATACAGAGAGCGAAGTCTCAGTGAAGTGTAATATAACATGAAAACAAAGAGGAGAAGTCAGCGTGTTTCATACACAGGCAACAGGGGGGTGTGTTGAGTCGCACTCACTGGCTGATCAGTCACATGCTCAAAGCCGCAGAACACAGGAAACACAGGAAGTACTTTTCTCCTCTCACCATGCGCGACGTGCATCACAGTGGGTTCGCGTGTGTCTGCCGGCTGCACGGGGGCGTGTGCTGCTGATTTTTATCTCCACCTGTATAAAAACTTAGACAGAAGTTTTGCTGAGAGAACACGCAGTACAGGCTTTACGCAGTTCAAAAGGTCACAATGGCAAAAATAAAAAAGGACATTCTTATTTCTTTAGGTACATACTCATATAGCTCGATAAACAGTGTCAGATTTACTCACCCTAGTGCCAGATAAACAAGAGTCAGCACTTGTCAGCTCTTAACAAATGACATTGAAATATGCCCATCCAGCAGGCCTCTGGAAGACAGAGGGTCAAGGTATCAAAAGATTCCTGAATCTTGATTTTACACAGTGATGCTGTGGAAAGATATTTGATGCTAGCACATGTTTCAATCCCATAATAACCCACATGTGACTTTGTTAAACATTTTGTTGGCACAACTACAAATTTAAAGGCACAGACCTGGCTATTGGCCTGAGTGTAATGCTTAACTAATTTAACTTATAATGAAGATGTCCTGGAACTTTCCTGGGAGCAGGAAAAAACTAAATGCTTATATAATTGAGTTTCACTATAGGAATCAATGAATTGTACTATTCTAGGTCAGCTTTTTTTCCCAGAATGGTTATATATATATATATATATAACATATTGGAACAGAAGCCCTTTAGACAAATAAAGGCTGCACAGTTAGTCCTGCTGGTCAGTCACCCACTTGCATGTGAACTCTCACCCAGTGGCTAGACATCCAAGAGTTTCCCCTCTACAAGGCCGTAAACAAGTCATCTGCCCTCTCACCTGAAATGCCCGCTCACTGGTATGAAACAGATGCTGCCAATCTTTTATAGCATTGTTTGATGTGTTTACAGTAGTTAATCACAGGGGCTTTAATTATTTTTGCACGGTGGTTCAGTAGTTATTATCTCAGAGAGTGCACATTCTCCTCATGTTTATGTGTGTTTACCAGAAAACATGCATGTTGGGTATTTGGGACACTCATGCCATTGCTCTTCACCAACCAAATGCTCTTAACACTGGCGCTGTGGCTGCCCACTGCTACTAAATAGTTAGGATGGGCAAAGATGCAGATGATTTCCAGCTTGGGCATTAATAAAAAGAAAATAAATGTTTCAATATTTAAAAGCTAAATAAATAAAGTTAATAAATTTTTCACAAAAGAAAAAAAAAACATCACTTATTTAACTGGTCCAAAAGCTCAAAATATCCTTCACTCCTTTGTTTTCAACGCTTAAGCAAAGAAACATACATTTTGGCCTCAAGCCTTCTTCATTGGCTTTTATTTTGCATTAATACAAACAAACCTACTTAAAAAATAGGTAGTTAAATAGGTAGATAGTTTCATAGTTTTTCATACCTATCTTAATAAAATAGTCACATGCCCATATATAGATTGAAAGTGCTATTAATCACTGTATTTGTACTTGGTGTGTGTAAAAATGAAGCTGAATATGAGGCTTCTGCAGCCTTACATTGTCTTTATCTGAGCTTCACAGTGCATTTTTTGTTTACTTATACTGAGACTGCTTCAGAAAGGGATCAGTTTGCACCAGTATGGTTCGGGGGGACATACAGTAATTACAGCAACCATAAACTCTCACTGTATATGGGCATATCAGTTTTGTTTTTGGGTAGACTAGACACACTTTTCTAGAGCAGTCAAAACACAAATTTGTCTCGTTCCTGATTCTTGTTGTCCACAACCTGAAAGAATATTTCTCAACCTTTTCCCAATACAATAATCTGACTGGAATTTTTATAGGTCCTCTCCAGCTGTGGGTTCCTAGAATCATTAATGAGTATATTTACTAACCAGTAAATACACTTGCCAAGCTCCTATATTGCAGCCAAGTGTGCCACAAGGTGTCATTGTCAGAAACATTTCATAGAGCCTGCAAGTAGGCCAACTGTCAGTCAGCTGCTGAACACACAAACACACCTCAGACTTTTCTTTCCTCCTAGCTGTGTTCTGTGGCATCAGGCCATTTAAACTTGGTCTGTGGTTTACAGTTTAAAGAGCCACGTGTGACGTCACCACAGATAAGGTGCTGCGGCATGCTCTGTCCTGATTGGCCTGAACAGCAACTTGTTTTTTTATTAAATGCGCTTGACAACAGCACAGCCAATGAGAGCAGATCAGTGGGTGGGGCCCAATGTTCCCAGCTGTCTGTCCTCAGACACACACAGCACACACACATGCACGCGCGCACACAGTTTTTAGTTCCACTTCCCCTTTGTTGTTGAGGCTGATGCTGAAAGCAAGTTTTTCCAGTACTTTGCAAAGTTTTGCAGCTCTGTAATTAGTTTGAACATGTCAGTCTTGGGAAAACATTTTATGTTTTGTGGCACATTTTCACAGTTTCTACAGAGAATCTTAATGTAGCATAATATTACTAATATTTGATACACAATAATGTAAACAAAACCAAAAATGTTACAAACAAAATGTGAATTTGTGCTGAATATAAATTGCAAAATAGATTACAAGGTGCAACAACAATAGTATTAAAAGGACAAAGACGGACAGCATACATACTGGGAAATTTTGCAACTAATATGAGCTGTGGTGAGGAGTGAAAGTGAGAGTGTAGCAGTATGAGAATCTAAAAAGAAACATGTAGTGTATGTGAAATTACCGCCTTTTAAATGACACAAATTGTTCATTAGATTCATATCAAGTCTCTAAGGCTTTTGCACAGGAAGCCTCTTGAAAAGACATTAAATATTTTCAGATTACACTACAGAGAGATGATGTGGAGAGAATATGCAGATTGAAAATGTCATTTATTGGCTCCTAGTATTTATTTATTTACATTTCAGTCTTCAAGTTTTCTTTTTTTGACTGGTTTCCAGTGATATCAAGAGTAAAATCAGTTTAAATGTCTTGATCCCAATTATTACTGGCAACCAGCACCAAGGGGGTCAAAGGTCAGAGCTGGTCTCTTGCTGCTGACTCCAGGCAAGTGTCATTAGAGAGCAACTTTTGTTTGTTGTTTTTAAGGAGACTTTCTGCAGGGGAAGTTTGCTGAGTTCTGCACGTACATGCACACACACACACACACACACACACATACACACACACACACACACCTTGGAAAGACACCTTTAGGCTTGTTTTAGATTCAGCTGTAGTAGACTATTTGTATTCTGTTTGCTGGTGCAGCCACCCATTTTTAATGCATCATATTTCTTTTGTAATTCTTGTTTAACAATTCACATTATAACAGTAAATCATTGCATGTATTTACTTGTGTTTCTGCCACGGCCTCATCTCTCCCTACTAACTCAGACATTGTGAATCTTGGCCTTGGATTCAAATCAGCAACTTTCCACACACACACTGACATGCAGGCTCAATAGCAGTGACAGTCTGTGCACGCACAAGCCAAACACACACACATAAATGAATACAGACACACACGCATACACACACACACACACACCAGTCTGAACAAGCAAAAACATGCCGCCCACACACAAGACACTTGCAGAGCAGCATACAGTCAGCCATGCACATCCTCCATATGTTATTACATTTAAATGTCTGGAGCCTCAACACAGCTGGTGCTGCACAGAGGAAGCCTGTGCGTGTGTGTGTGTGCGTGTGTGTGTGTGTGCGTGTGTGTGTGTGCGTGCACAGTTGTCGCTCCATCTGCTGTAATTCTAAGTGTGTTCTACCATGCACGTGTTGGTGTATCACTTGTTCACTTGATGCCTGTTCATGCATTATGTTTAATATTTTTGCTTATTTATGTGAGTGTGGATGTGTCTGTGTGTGTGTCAGCATGTGTGTTTGCATGTGCTAGACACTAGTGTATCCACACATTTCTGTTAACGTCTACTTTGCCTATATGCTACCTGAGGCCTTAACAAAGTGACTTACAGTCAGGGATCTGTCCAGTAGAACCTGTCACCTCAAGTCTTTGCATAATACTGTGATCTCCGTCACACCACATCAAAAGTTCAACGTGACTTCCTCATAAATGCGAACAAACTGTACAGATTGTGTGTCGCACCTGGTTAGCTGTCAGTACTGATCATAAGGCATCAAGTGTGAGTTGTCAACTTTATTAACATGCTTTTGTTTATCCAGGTCAGATAACCCAGTTTAGTGACAGGACATGTTTGTTCCTGATGAGTTGATTAAAACACAGCAGCAGCTTTGTTCTGTTAAGTAAACAACCATATGGATGTGATGATACACTCCAGGTTGTCCTGTTGCGGAAAATATATGCTTCACCTCTTTCATCTCAACTTTCACTTTTTATACTAGGTCACTTTATTATGCATTATTACTTACACTAATCACACGTTTATGCAGGATCTTTTAAACAGTAACATTAGATGATTCATGGAATCAAAACTGGTATTTGAGAGGTTGAAAGTAAATTTTGGAAGTGGTTTGAAAAGTGAAAAACACTAGTGAAAGCTTTAAACTCACCATAACTACATCTTACTCATGATATTTGCAGTATGATGAATTCATTGCTACATCTGTGGTTAATCAATACATACTGCTCAGATGTTTACACCTGCATTTTATGTGTTTTATCTTTAGCATATATTACTCACTATGCCTTATCATATGTTGTTCTTTTTAAGTATATTGCTGCTCTGCAGGACTTGATCATGCAGCAGGAAACTGGATGGTTTTGTTTACAGGATGTTCTCTCAGCTAATCCAGCTGTAAGAGCTCAACAGCCAGATACAATGTGTTCTCAGTACAGGTCACCAAGTTTGTCTGTTTGTCCTCATTCCTCCATCCATCCAAGAGTCAGTCTGTCTGTTTCTTTGGTTGCTGGTTTTTGCTGAATTCAGATCAGATAAGAGCCACAATAGGCCCTCTGTATCAGAGGCATTCCTGTGCTTCACTGGTTACAGGTACAGGGAGTCCTTGTTGTTCCTCAGTTTGTGAATGGCATCACCTGTCCAGTCTTGCTTTCATTGTGACACATGCACACAAACTGACAAACATATGTGATAAGGAAAAACACCTGTATAAAACAAACTTTCTTCTGTTCGCTCCTTCCTTGACTTCCTTCTCTCTCTCTCACTCTTTCTTCTTCAGTTCTATGGTATTTCTGACTTATTAGATGTGTTTGGTTAAGAACAGTTGCCATCTGATGCTGGTTTTTAAAATCTGTCCAAAGACAAAATAACATAGTTGTTGGTTAAGTCTTTATATCTCATTTCTCCCTCTCCTTGGCTTTCACAATCTTTTATTCAGCCACAATATATTTCTAATCAGTTTACACCCCCCTCCTCCCTTCTCTCAATATTTTTCCATCTCTAGCTCTTTCATCCCACCTCTCTCCAGCTTTCTCTCAAACACAAACACTGTCTTTGCCCCCTCGCTTCTTGTGTTTTTCTTAATCTTCCTTTCTCTTAGCCTCGCTTTCTAAGTCCTTCTTTCACATTTTCACTATTTTTCCCCATCCCTTTCTTGCGTGACACGAGACGTCTTACATAATACCTCTTAGTGTTTTGCAAAGTTGTGTGCATCGTACATGTTTCTGTACATTTGACAGACAAGAAAATGAGCGAGGTGTGGTTACAGTGTAATGCAGGACAGATGCAATGCGGCAGAACTCTGTGCAACCCTGTGTTCACCCTGCAGATTGACTGCAGCTTTAGGATGAGTTGTGTTTGGAAAGAACTTCAAGTCAGTGAGGTACAGCATTCAGCCGCGAGCATTCAGAATGTAAACAAGTGAATAGGATAATTACATTTTAATAATTTTGATGATGGGTGTATTCACAATCTCTAATTTTGTCTAATTAAAATAGCATTGTAATCATGAATGTTGCCACAACACAAAATGAGTTCAATCAAAGCCTCTTTGACACAATCTCATTAAAAATTAATAGCTTCACACTAATTAATCCTCATAGCTCAGCTATGACAGCATTGTGCGGTGTCCCTATTTTTTGTTCCACCTCCTGTATTTGTCTCCACTTAAAAAGCTAGTGACCATCATAAGGCACAAGAACATCAAGATAAAGTGAAATTATTTATTTAAAAAATATATAGGCCATCTTCCCTGAAGTGACTTTATTTTAAAAGAGGTTGGCTTATTGTAATGCAGTCAAAGGAATTTTATGCAGTGGTATGTTCTGGTGGATCGATAAAGACAAATTAGATTAAATTTGTTAACTTCACCATCATCTTCGGGATGAAGAAACATTTTTTTTTCAGGTCAAAAATGGTTAAATTCGTCATAACAATCCTCCATTGGTCGTTTTCCCAGTGTTGTGTGTTTATGTGACCTGGACCGGGGATTAAATCAGCTGAGTGACCTTATGACTCTCCAGCTGTGCTTTTGGCTGCAGGAGCAGAAAGGAGGAGGGGGACACGATGAAGTTTCCCAAGGGGCTCTGGTGGATGGGTGTCAGGGGGTACATCAGGGGTTGAATCTGTTTTCCTAGTTCTGTTTCCCCAAAAGATTCCCCACTGCGTTTCTTCTTTCCAGAGGAGAAAATCCAGACTGTCAGGGACACAGACCTACTGTGACAGTTGCACCAGATATTTAGAGGCCTCAAATGTAAGAACAGTATCAGTTTTGTAGTTTCTGTATGTTTCTTCATTTATTAAAAAGGTTATGCTGGAACACTTTAAACAATACAATTCAATCTCATAGTAAATAATCTAAAATATTAGCTGTTAAAACATAGCTTTACTTTTTTATCTACTTGTATATTTTTATTTTAAAGACTACAGCTATTACAGTAATAACAATAATGAACCACACCTAATACACCTCTGAAGTCCCTATGATGCAAGGTGACAGTAATATCACTTGTCTGACTGAAAATAAAGGGGAAGTCCAATTTACTCACTGAGCTGTAACAGTGAAGTCATCAAAATGCTTAGATGTTAAACTGGTTCCTGAAATGTTGGGAAAACCCTTCCTGACCTGCCTCTGAAGCTGATCTCAAACTGGTTATAAGTGGTTTAGATTGGTGACAGACTTTTACTTCTCTTTTTATTTGCAACACACAAAGGTTGGTTTGGGTAAAAACAAAGAGGAGGAAAAAGTCCTGATAATGTAAGAAGGCATTTCTTTGTCATATCAGCAGGAATAGTTCCCTACTACATTATAGGAAAAGCTTCCTTTTCATGTAAAGGAATCACTGAGGAAGAAGTTCACATCTCATAAAAGAGCACACGTGTCATGTTTGACATGTGTGTAAACATTTTAGATTATGTTACATGAATAACATTTCCTGTTATGTTATAGGACAAGATTTTCCCTCAGGTGAAAATTATTATCTACAAAGTTGAGAAAAACCTATTGATCCTGTTAAAGGTGCTATGTGTAAGTTTTTACCATCGCTACATAACCATAGCTCTCTAGTGGTGGGAAGCATTAAGTCTTCCTTTGATCCTATTTCTATCACATTTCCCTTAGTGAACTTAGAATGCCTGTTATCCCTGCATAACCCCAGTCTGTCGTAATACCCCTTTGTGATAGTGAGTCACTGTAGCGTACAGTCTGCTCTCCAACAATGCAATGATGACTAAAGCTCTTGGTAGGAAAACAGCCGCTAATGCTTACATTGGCTATGCAGCAATAGCAAAAACTTACATATAGCATCTGTAAAATGAATTTAAAACATACTTCATATCCAGTGCCATATATTCAGAAAACAACAAACACGTATTCATAAAACCGTGTTCATATACTGTTTGTGACCACATGGATGGTGTCGTCAGGCACAACAGTGAGTATGGTCCACTCACATGTTAAAGTCATGCAAGTCACAGACGATGACAAGTTATGATTGGTTGGTGTTCACGTTGTAGACTGCTGTGTCCCTTGGCCCGGTAAAGGCAGGAATTTATGACTCTGTGATTGTCTAATCTGACAGTGCCCATCTGTAAAGGAAAAGAGATTCTGTATTGCAGTTCTGGCATAGGATGTTTGTTCCCCCACTTCTAAGGAAAAAATAATTCCACCGAACCAGTACAACAGATAAATAAGAGAAATGTTGCCTGACATACTAAAAAAACATACAACAACAGAAACTATTAGTCAGCTCAAGTTTGACTTGCTAGCTGAACTATTAACAAAACTATTTTGATTAAGCAAAAATGCTTCCTTGTTTCAGCTGAGATTTCTTACAAAGTTTGCTAATGCTATGCAAAAAGTCTGTAGGTAAGTCCTTTCCGAGGACTATGTAGGACAAATGTTAGTTTAAAATAGTCTTGTCTTTTTTATTTTAAAAACATTTGCAGCTATGTGAATAGTGTGGAACACAACAAGATGCCGTGACTCTGGGTTCAAAGTACGTCAGCAAAGAAGAATGCGTTTTTGACTGTTTGACTGGAAGCTGACAGACTGACCAACCGGTTTGAACAATGAAAACATCCAAAGATCACAGAGACATCAACATTCAGCCATGTAGGCCTCCCTCCCCTACACCCCCCCACCCCCCGTGACCGAATGATCTGCCTCATGTTTTTCTGAAAGACGATTCCCTATTCGCCAACACCTGGGCTGTAAAAGCAGGCACTTGGCCAAGAGGAGGAGGAAAACAAACCCGACAGGTTTCAGGTTTCCTTTCAATGAAAAACAAACAGGGAGAGAGTTGAGAAGGAGGAACAGAGGAATAGATGGATAGACACAGGGGGGAAGAGAGAGAGAGACGTGCAGATGAGGGGGTGTTTGGCCCCAGAATGGCCTGTTTTGCTGTCCTTCGACACGGGACCAGCAGGACTTCCTCTGAAGTAGCAGTTTGCTGCGAGCCTGTGGGTGGGTTGGGCTGGGGGTTGGGAAGAAGGTGGTGGTAGAGGCCCAATGGGTTGTGGTCGTGAAGGAGGAGGGAGGTTGTCCTCTGTTTAACCCTGTTTATCGGTAGCAAACAGGCCATAATTCCACAAAGTCACATCCCCTCGCCAAAAGTCTTAGAGTGTGTTATTCGAGGAAACCAGCACCTCAGCACGTGCCAAAAGAAAAAACACAGGAGGCAACAACAAATAATGGTGCTAAAAAACTTTAACAAAAATAACAACTTGCCAAAAATGGGTAAAAAATATTGTAGAGCTTAGAGTCATTAAAGACATCATCTTCATCTCTTATCCTGTCTTGGTGCATCGTCACAACTTTTTATCCATCATGTGCCTCTTGTTCTTTCCCCTATGTCTCTTTCCGACTGCTTCGACACAAACTTTCTTTTGAACATCTATAAAATGCATCGTGTATTGAAATGTCCATCAGCCAAACAAACATTTAAAACCATGAGATAAAAATATGCAATCTGTGAAGTTGTTGCAATGGCTCCGCAAAAACAACCATGCTCGCCTGTACAAACCTCAGACATTGTATCCTCTCCAGGGGAATGAGCTGAACAAAAACACCACACTCCTCCAATCGTGACATCACGGCCAGTTGTTGTTACCCTCTCAACACTGAGGCTCCATGTGGATAAAGGGAAAAGAGATCAAGAAACAGCAGCAGTATTAGTGGGTATGATAGCAGATATTCTAAAACACACATAAATAACAGAGAGTCTACACTACAGCCATGTTAACAGCTGTAATTTGGCATAGGAATAATCATGCTAACATGATTGCAATGGGCAATGGTAACATACTGACATTTAACAGTCATAATATTTGTCATGTTCACCATCTTAGTTTAGCATTAACATGCTAACATTTGCTATTTAGCTCTAAACAAATGCTGATGGAATTACAGTGATAATAGTGGTATAAAAAGTTAAGGGAACTTATTACAATTCATTATTAAGGGGGCATGAATGTCTGTACTAAATATGGTTGTAATCTATCTGGTATTTCTTAATCAAACCACAAACATTAACACCATTGTGGTGTTAGAGTAAAAGTCAGGGGAACAATGAATGTCCAAGTGTCTGAGCCAAATTTGTGCCAATGTATCTGGTAGATGTTGAGTGAAAACTGTGATCTGTCGAATGGTACTTCATAAACTGTCAGGAAATCACCAAAACCAGTACGGTTCATCCTGTGAGGATCATGAATGTATTTCAAAATGTCATGGCAGTTGGTCTAGTAGTTGTAATATTTCAGTCTGGACCAAAGTGGTGGACCAAGCGTCTGACAGGCCAGAACTGTAGGTTTACTGGATAACCAGCATCAGCTTTTAGCACTCTGCTAACATTGTTAACAGCTTAGCAGCCGAGGCTTGACAGAAACCCATTATCTGCATTTACTGTGTTGAAGAGCTGCCTTTCAACCAGGCTTGTGTTTACAGTGACAACAAATCTGTATTTCTTACATCAGTGATAAGGATCAAAGGTGATGCTGGCACCACTGAAGACTAATGAGGAGCAGTTTAAAGCCATTTTACAGCTGCTTGTTTACAGCAGTAGCCCTCAACCATGGAGAGATACTGTAGGTTTTCGTGCAGTGGCAATAAAAGTACAAAATATTCATCAGACAAGCACATTCCTTCTATAACTACTCAGGGTCTCTCAGTGCAATGTTAAGAGTCAAATGAAATCCTGCTATGAAATCAACAGATGGGCTATTTATTCTTCATCCATCTTTCTCTTTTGATCATTTTTGTCTGTGGACACACTCATATCTTTCAGAATTTACTGATGCTGCCTGTAACTGCTCTTAAAAACGTCATTTTAGTTTTGCCCTTTGGAGCACCTGAAATAAAAATGAAAATAAAGATTAGTCTAGATTAGACCACAAACTGGGGTGTAGGTGCTGCAGTGTGAGCCTACACTAAAAACAGTCCCAATTTGTGTTTACACTCACACTAGTAATGCCAGCTTGACAATACCAACTCTTATCTCAGTCACTGTAAGGATGATAACATCTGAACATGTCCCGTCTGGCACAATGACACTTAGTGGTTTAAAGCGAGACTTGGAGAAGATTTATGAGTTTGTTTCTATTAGGGCAGGATCAGTCAGTCAGTTTCAGCCACACAAAGTCTGTCTGCAGTGTCTTCAGTTCAGGATGCTTTGCATTACACAAATGTCTTTATTACAAAGCCCAGAACTACATGAACCTGCTGACCAAAGATTTACCTTATCCCTGTATTATCAGCTTTCAGATCAGTAAATACTTTTAGTTTCACTTTTCACTAGCAAGAGCAGCAGTAATTTAGGACCAAATAAAGCAGACTAACAAGGGGATTTTCAGTGCAGGCATCACATAAACTTAGCACTGAAGGTTGCTGATACATGACTATCAAAAGTTTTTATTTTTATTCAAAAAATATCAGAAACAAAAGTGTCCCCTCATGAACCTCTATGACAGCGCCACTAACCTGAATCATTCTAGTCTTATTGTGCATTTGGGATAATTCAACCAGTTTTTTTCCATTTAAATAGGAAAAGTTATAGATGAACACTCTCAAGCGTCTTGTGTTGTATTCTTGTTTCTCTTTAAATGATGCATGATCCCAGCTTTCTGCTTCTTTCCCCTCCCACAATACTGCTAAATATAAGCAGACGTAACAGACATAACATGTCACATATGTTCCATACTGAAGATTCGGAGGACGGCTCCACTATGCAGAAAATCATCTGGGATCCATTTTGAGCTTGTGTTTTTCCCTGAGAAGTGCCCACTAAATCTTAGGAGTTGGTACAAGGAGTATGACAGCTGAGTCAGTGGCCTCCTCTGTCTGTACTTGCTAATGTTTGATGAATGGATGTTTGAGCAGAGCCTCACTTTTGGTTTCACATCTGGACTGAGGTGCTGTAAATGTCAGGTAAACATACCAACAAGTGGAAAGACATTTAAGATGTCTGTGTTGTTAAAAGCAGCTAATGCAAAGATTGTCAGGGGTCAGAAGTTACAGAGAACAGATGGAATGAATAAGATTTCAGAGAATTACACCCTCTTCCTGAAACTGATCGAAGGTCGAAGAAGAGTCATGTCTTTCATGACCTGACAAATGTAAGTCTAATGACCTATTCACTCTCTTTTACCTCTGTTTTGGTCTCCACCAACTCCTGAGGGAAATAGCTGGCTCTTTAACTGCTAAATGTTCCACCAGTAGTCAGTCGGCTGTTTAATGTAGGACGGAGCTTAAAAAATTGCCTGCTGCAGGTGGAAATGAGGCTGGTGAGAGTGTCAAGACTGAATCTAAAAGCTGAAAACAGTGCTCATGGGGAAATACTTTCCTGTGTGTTCATCTACGTGCGACCCCTTTAAGATGACAGAGTCATTTAATTAATTCTTCATGTAACAAGATTGAGAGTCTACAGCCATGCTGACAGCTCTGTGAGGCTCTACTTGTTTAGATATTTCAGTATGGACTGACAGACTAACACTGCCAACCCTGTAGCTGTTAACATGGCTAACACATTAAGTATAGCCTTTAAGATGAGATCTTGAGGAATTCTTAATAAGCTAGGGAGAGTCACTGGTGTTTCTCACAATGAATGGTACGTGATTAATTTTCTGTGGCCGTGTGCTTTGTCAGAAAGTTTTAGAAATTCAAATCCCTCACTGCAAATATCTCTGTGATGCTGGGTAATAGGCGTGCTGTATGAAAATGAAATGAAAGACAGCCATTGATAAGATATACATCTAAATTCTGCCTGTCATCACATTTCAGTTGACTTGGTAAAGTTGGCAAAGCATGAGTTTACTTCCTCTTGCAGAAAGAAGCTGTGGTTAGAGAAGAGAACAAAATGTACAGCTAACAAGGCTTTTATCCTCCTTAACTCACATGTTTAAACCACCGATGAAAGTCAGAGTCAGGTCACAGCACACACGTTCTCTCCTCACCCAGAGGCTAAAAATAGAGTGTGCGGTTTGAAAACAATAAAAAGACACAGGACAAATTTGACTTTAGGGCACAGGGACTATTTACTGTAAATTCTCTGCTCTCTCTTTATCTTGTTCTGTTTCTCTTTGCTCCACGGGCTATTTAAATTTCACACACCAGTCAACCTTACAGCTGAGTTTATAACCTGCCACAGGATGGAAAGCACCTGAGATAATGCACATAAAAACCAAGGTCAGTGAAAATGGCTTAATGGAGTCTAAGGCCTATGCAGTAATACTGTTATATAAGTAACTTTAAGCTAACGTCAAAGAGGTGCAAAGGTCAGCCCGCAGAGACCATACAAGATCTCTTATTTCTGTAATGATAAACTGCAGTCCAAATTTTAGATAACGTACACATATATAGATCACAGATCTTCATATCTTTGATTCAAAACTCAAATGAAATAAACGACAACAAGAGAGTCAAAGTAATGTTATACCTGAAATCCTATGTTTGGGCCATGCTTCTTTCCAGATGTGGTGCTTTGTTTGTTTCTTTGGATCCCATTCACTCTTTCATTAAAGCAGCTATTCTGCTGTCTTACTGGTAGACTCAATCAAAGCACTGATTAGGAAGCTGGAGCATTGTGTTGACATACCTGTGGCCATCTAAGTGTAGTTGATTTTGTGTTTCTATTGATCAAGAGATCCAGGTTTGAGTTAAATGTTAATAAAGTCAGTACGTCCTTTGTCGTGCTTCAAGTCACTTTTGACTTTTTTAATATTTAACCAAGATAATGATTGTTCTCTAATCTTGTATGTCCTGTTAGTTACTATGTGCAGATACTGTAAAGAGAACAACTGTGAACAAGGTTAGTAATAATAGTGACGTTAATATCAGTGAATATTTTGCTGATATACTGTATTCAACAACATTTTACAAATTGGTGTATATATTCATTAAAACATTTTATAAAGCATGTACAGTTTTATATAATCATTCAAACTGCATTAGGTTTATTGTTACCAATGAGTAAATTAGATATTAGCATTTAAATATGCAACATTAGGACCCTGAGGTCAGGAAAGCTTCAGACTTAAAAGACTCCGAAGAAAATTCTCCGGAAAGAAGCTCTAATTTAGTGTGCTGTCTTTTTTTTCCAGCAACTGGACTGAACAGAGCCTGGATTCAAACCTCTATCATCCATTTATCCAAAGAGGAACTTAAACAATGTGTCTCTGTGCAGATTTTCTGCTGTTCACACAGACCTGAATCACATGACAGGAAGAGGACAGGGAATACTGGGAAACTTTCAGCTAAAGTGTGAGTAAAGCCTCAGTTAAACACCTTGTGTCAGCATTTTCTGCAGAACTTCACAGTGACACAGTAAACTTGGCCAGACTGACATTTACACAGGGGCTCTTGCAAGCCAGTGCACAGCTCCACATGCACATGTAAACACGCAGTCATGAGTCAGGGATGCAACCAGTAACCCCCCCTCCCCACCACCACCACCACCTCCATATATATATATATACCACCACTATCCATATATATATATATATATATATATATATATATATGGAGGTTCCTAAATTAATATATTTTCAGTTTTTCAGTTTTTCAGTTTACAGTTTCAATTGATTCTCCCTTAATGTGAAGATTCAGAGCAAATATTTCAAGGCTGTTGCATTATGTTTTATACCCCAGACGGCACAATGAGTTCAAATGACATGAACAAGGAAATAAAATCTAAACCAAAGAACAAATTTTAACCAAAAAGCATTAGTGCTGTTGGCACTAAAATTCAGGCTCAAAGCCACTAAGAAATGAGAGTCCTGCTTGTTGTCTAAGTAGTTTATATTTGAACCTGTTTGAAATTTCCTGTTTTGAACCTGCTTCTCTGGGCTATAGGTCATAGCTGCCGTAAATAAGTTTTCTGTGAGAAAGGACACAGTAAGGAGACACAGGGGAGGAACAGTAGCGTCATTTGGGAATAAAACTAGAGTGTAGAATCCAGACACAACATCACACTTGAGACCAATACATTTGTTTACACTTGTGTTGTTTATTTCTTAAGGTGCTGAGGCACATATGTAAAAACAGAACCAGTTTTCTTATATATGAAAAAGCTGAGTTGAGAAATGTGAGTTAATCTGCATAATTACACATTATTTGAATTTTTAAAAAAATAGTCACTGTATCCTTAAAATCAAAACTCTTTTTTACAGTTCAGTTCATTCCCACTTTTTGTTTTAGACCACACTGAGACCTCCCAAATCTGTCTAAAATTAGCACAATGTATAAAAGTCCATGTAAAGTACTCTGTGTATTAGGATCATGTGGAGGAAAACATGACCAGAGGAAGCAGTTGACGTAATAGTAGACATGGTAATTTAAGAGAGCTCTAACTGCCTTCATCATCTACCATAATCACCAGAATTTGAACTTTACTGTAACCAAGTTACATGTTTTATTTACAGTTTCTGTTTCCGTTACATAATTCTTTAATACTGGAGGTTTTCACTCATTTCAGAGATTTATGAAAGTGAATTACTTTCAAACATCCAGATAAATTATGGAACAAGTGTCTCTTTGGTCATAAATAAACAGATTTCAGAGGAGGAACTGTAGGGCTTTTTTAATAATTAACTTCATGTTATCTGCAATTAATTGATAGGAGTGACTGAGAGTGCATGACACTGACTTCTTTGACTCACAAAATCATTCACCTCACTGACCCAATGCTGTGTATTTGTCATCCCTCCAGCAACTGCAGTATTACTGTTTTTGAGCAAGGCAGATCCTGGTTGCACAAAGCTACAGGAAGGCGTTTAAATGTTTGTTTTGCTGCTTCAAAACATGAACTACTGCTCCACATTCACATTAGTGGTGTAATCATATCATGGCAAATCATTTAAATTGTATATATTTAAACATAACTGTATTACTGCATTTGCAGTAACTGTTGCCTTCACACTGAATCACTATGGGAAAAGAAGAAATGCAATGGCAAATCTCATTCTCTTGCTCCCATTGCTCTCCTTTTCTCAAATCAATTTGACCTTAGCCTATGTTTGCCTCTTAAATCTAAATCTTATTGACAGTGACAACAGCTCTGTTTACATGGGGGCTCTTCCCTCGATTAATCTCTGTTTACTTACCCATAAAGCCTGACGTCAGAACCCAGGATAGCCCTTCCTCCCATGGGATGACCATAAGAGGATGATCTGTGAGAAGTGAACATGATAAAAAATAAAAATAAAAACCCACATAGTTTCTGTGTTCACTTTGTTGGATGTGTTATCACTGGCGTGATGACAAAACAAAAAAAGGCACAAATTGACAAATTGCACCTCTATAGACTGTCTGATTGACTGACCGATTATGTAACAACATGATAATCTAATCATTTCCAGCCTCCACTGTTCTGAACACAAATTTCAAAATAAATAATGCTGTATGTAACATACATAATGTGGACACCATTTAGTTCCAGATTAACTTTATTTAACATTGTGGGTGACAAAAATAGATGTGTAAAGGTCAGGAGCTGACCTCCTAATAGTAAATCAAACTGTGGAAAAACAAGACTGTGGTTCATTGATCCATCCACAGACCAAAAAAAACTTTCTTTCCATAAACTACACAGGCATCAAGGTCCTTGACAACCATTGAACAGAGCATGGATAATCTGGAATCTTAAATCAGACATGGGTTTGTTTTTTTAACCTTTTGTTTCTCCAAGCAAAGTCAACTGCAGCAACACACACGACAGACGGTGGTGAAAGGTATCTGAATACAGTTTTGATGTAAATGAGTATATTTCCCTTTTTGCACCATATAGAGCCAGCTGAAACTGGGAGATCGTGTTTACTAATGTCAGTATAGCTCTAAATTTTCCATGGTGCAGCATCAGAGGGTATACTTGCTATCATTTTTAAAGGGTTCAGATGTCGGTTTTGACATATGATCTTTAAACGGAAAATAACTCGCTTTTCCAGACTAGGATGTTGTTATTTTTGTCTTGGTGAATGGGATATTACATATTACACATTTATTCAATAATAATAACAGCTAAATGATTTCAGTAGGAATTCAGGCTGATTATTCCATGTCTTTTTTTTTTTTGTCATGAGCATATGCAAATGAGCATCTTTTAGAGATTTTGTAATTTGCTTATATAACCCGCAGTGAACCAGACCTCTTTGGTTATTTGAAATCATTCACCTTACTGACCTACTAGCATATGACAACAGTGCCACAATAACTCCTATGTCTTTTAAATGCAAACATTTGAGAAAGTAAACAATAAACAATAGTAATTCTGTTTCGTTCTATTTGCACACTTTGAAGGGATTCTGATGTTTGTCTGTGTTACTCTGCTTTTCATCAGCTCTTGTTGACTGCAGACAGGGTAGCTTAACATCGACCCGTTGTGTCTCAACCAACCAGAGCCCATCGTCTTACCCTGCAGGGAGTTACACCTCCCCTCAGCAGATCAGATCAGTCCAAACAAGGAGCCTCTCTCATGGCGGTGTAACAACTAGTTCTAGACAGGCCGAATCAAATTACATTCACAATAACATTTACATTTTAGGCGTTTGGCTGACACCCTTATCCTGAGCCACTGGCAGCGTGCAGGAGTACAGTTAACTTTGGTTCCTTCAGCAAATCAGAGCTACAGAAAACTAGAAGTAGGGAGGTCAAGGGTCAGAGAGAGAGAGAGAGAGAGAGAGTGACCTGGCAAAACTGATGTGACAAAGAAGTTCAGTAAAGAAATGTAAAACCAGAGCAGGGAGAAAAGATAGAATGTTTTTTTTATGTATGGTAATTTCGATCACATTCTTTCTTCCTTCAAGAAAAGACAATTAATAGTTAACTGAAACAAAGCAGTGTAATTTGTACTGTACTTTTCATACGTAGGGCATTAGCTTCTGTCAGTGTGAAACCAGCATCACCACTGAGGTTTACATGGACCACTGACATCTGTTAACCTTTACTATGCTGTTGCTTCACAAACTTTTAGTCCAAGTTCAAGCAGGAAGACAGTTGCTGTCTGTATTTGTCACCAGCCTGGGGCTTCATTTCTTTGTCATTTCCCAGTGATGTTACTGGGATTTTTTTTCTTAGGAACTAGAGAAATGAAACAACCGTCTGCTTCGACGTCAGTGACGAGTAATTGTCTGAACACATGAGCAGCTGTTTTACTTCCCCAATTAGAGAAGAACCACAGACTTTAGCTTATCTTTATTTTCAGTTTCATTTTCTGAGATTGTTCTATTTCAGTTCTATTTCAGTTTTAATTTTCCCAGGCATCTCAGTTTTTAGTCCCCAGATCACCTTTGCACATACTCTGCTTATAGGTCCATCCACATCACATTTCTTAGGGTAAGGGGAGAGAAATACGCACATACTCTACAACACTGTGTATCACATGAAGATACACAGAAACCTTGCACACAGACTGCATTTGTCATATTTTCCTTGTGGGATTTTAAAGTAAGAAATAAGACACTCACTGTTCTTGTCAGTAATGATGATAATGGGGGATCTCTTCCTTCGAGTAGCAACACAAGTGCCAAGTAGGGGGAAGATTTTGACACGCTGATACAGGTACCTGTTGAATACATCACTTTGTTGATGTCAGCAGCCCAGTTTTGAACGCTGCCAACAATGCTTAAAGCCCAGATTCAATCCAACCAGCAGAAAACAGAGCCCCACTAGTAGCCAGATCTTAGTTAATAATCTTCATCCTTAAGACTGAGTTGACACATCCAGTCCATGGTGTGTAAAAAAACAAATCTCTCCCCTCCCAGCAGAGAGAGGCCAGTGTAAATTTGATTAAATACTTTGTTGAGTGTTTCAGCTGCTGTTAAGTATCAGCAGATTTGACACTTTACTCTGATGGGACTGTTGCAACAGTTAGAGATACTGTCCCTCCAATGTTTCTCTATGAACCTCCCTGTTAAAGTGTCTTAGAGCAGAGATCTTCGCCCAGTGAAATTAAAGATAAAAACTGCATAATGTAAAGTGACTGCAAAACCTGTGGTGGCATGGAAATAAGCATCTCTACTTCTGCAGGCGGAGAAAAAACTGCAAACAAGTCACTTCTGTTGGAGGCCTGAGTTTATCCTCCTCCTCTTCCTCCTCTTCCTCCTCCTATACATTTCAGCATTATCCAGGATATCTGACACCTTGTTCTGCCACATCCCCTTTTTCTACGCTCTGAGTATTTACATCTGACGTGTTGTTTTGCATTCCTGGGACATAGTGTTCTTTTGGGCCTGGAAAAGAAGACGATTGGGCAATACGTTCAAGTCAAAACTTACTTGTCTCATCAGCTTACTGCTGCTATTGTTTTGCTGCTCTGCAGCTCTCAGAGAGCTACAGTACGTGCTAATCTTGCACTCATTCCAAGAAAAATACATTCCTGAGCGCTGCTTTCATGTTTGTCACATTATGGAGGAGGTTTCTCCCTGTTGGCAGGCAGCCAGCTCTCCCAACCAAACAACCTGGCCACGTGCACCGTCGCATGGGAGGGGAAATAGCTTGCATATGCTTTCTACGCATATAGCACAGAGGGAACACATTTGTACTACATTACTGCGTGTTTGAACTGGTAGCCACAGCCTGAGCTTTCTGAAACTTCACATGGTTCATGTGCCAGGCAAGAAACCAGACAATGCAAACAAAAGTTTGAATTTACTTGAAATTTTAGTTTATATTCCAAATTGGAATTTATGTTGCTGTCTAGTGTCTGCACAGTGCAAATTTGGTTATTTCGATTTTTTCAGTTAAACTGAAACTGAACTGATCAGAGATCAGATAGATATCTAATTTGATGAATTATATTAAGTATGTTCTGTCTGTAAATTAAACCTAAGGGTACAGGCCTGAATCTCGGTTTAGTTCTGCACACCAGGACTGAAAGAAAATTTATAAATGTTGCCCTTCATAGCAGGAGTAACAGTGCTGCAGTAATTTTATTGTCAAAAACAGTGTAGACAGTCCAAAATAAAGTGTGTGGTAAGTTTGCCGAAGGCTGGTAAGCTAAGAAATGATACCTGCCCCAGATATCATTGTTTGGTGCTTTGCAGCTGTTTATTACTGAGATTTTAGACCCAGACGTCACTTTTTTTGTTTTATATCTGATAATTGAGTTGAGCTGTGACTTGTGGTGATGGCACCTCAAGATACTGAAGATTGATTTATTTGTTAAAATCCATCACGTCATTCATTTTGGGCCCTGTGTGGAGCCTCCTTTGTACTGAGGAGGGTTCACAAACAAAGAGCATCGCAGAGCCCTGAAACAAAGAGAGACAGATCATAAGCAACACAATGCAACAAATAGATTTTGTGGAACCCTGAATTAAAAGTGGGGGAGGAGCAGACGTAAACAAAGCTGTTCTTTTTGCATTTTGCTGGGGATGTTGTATGTTCCTACTCTGTATTTTTCCCCTTCCAGAATATTGTGGGCAACAGTTTTGTGTGCAGCTCGCTGCTGTCTGCTCTGTGACCCCTCTGAAGTTACACTGATTTCCATGAAGTCTTGGAAAGGGAGGGGAGCTGCAAGCTGATCTGCCACCCCCCACTCCACCCCACCTCTCTTTTCAGAGTAAACAAGGCGCTGACGTCTTGACGTCACGTCGCCTACGTTCAAGCAGGACAGAGGGACATATGTGGGCGTCATATGGCCAAACGAGACACAGCTTCATTGGTCAGATCATTAGCTTGGTGCTGACATCAAAGGAATTCATGACACATTTCCTGAAATGTTTTTGACAAAATAGTTGTTCTAAGTTTGTCAGGATTATATTTTTTAACAGGACAAACACACAGCCACACCTCAGACTTTACCGTCTATTAATATAAAGGATATACAGTATCTTTAAAGAATAAGTAACTAACCACTTTGTGATGAGACAATGATATTGTAAAGGTCTGGTTAAGGTAAAGGCTCAAAAGCAACTTGGTTAGGTTTAGGAAAAGATTGTGGTTTGGGCTGAAATGAGTACTTTGTTAAGGTTAGAGGACCTTTGTAGTGGTGACAACAATAAACATGGTTAATGTTATAGAAGTATCATGGTCATGGTTAAAGAAATAACATTGGCTGTTGGTTTGTTGTTGGCAGTGAAGTAGTCTCCAGTGCTTATGCTTATGTACATATTTACTATTGCTGCAATGCTAATGTTAGCATTAACACCTGTTTACTTACCCAGTTATTTTAATGTATTCCTCCTTAAAATATGGCAACAAATATTTGGAAACACAATGTGATAAGTGATCTGTCGGCTATCATCATTCTCGTTCTTCTTCACAGTGTGTTGTATATTACTGACACATATGAGCAAAAAACTACAAGTCACACAAAGACAGTACAAAGACTGAGGTAAAATCTTTGCCCCTAAAGACAAAACATATATGGCCATGGACAAATCTGCACATTCAAAACCCAGAGAAACTGCATTCTCCTCTAACACTGAGCACAATAAAGCCTTATGATGTCTTTCAAAACAACCCGATAATATGTCCTCTGATTCAGACGGCTCGGCACTGGAGGAAAAGCAGCTCTGTCTTGTTTTGGTTTGTCTGCCACTGTTCCCTCCGGTCTTGTTGTGATCTGTTTGGAATGTAGGCTGATACTGATTTTAAACATAAGATGAGAAAATCAGGACAACTGACATCCACCCGGCAACCTTGACAAGTCTTTTCTGCTCAGACGTGTCTTGATTGAGAATGTTTTGTATTTAGTTTTATCTAGAGAAGAAACAGTTAAACAGTGATGCCAAATGTGTCTTGATAAGACTGGCTGATGCTACTTTAAGACTTTACAGATATGAAGCATTACACAGTCAGACTGCACAGTTACAAGGGGGACTGAAAGAGGAAGTTGATTATCAAGAGTGCTGGGTCTGCTGACTGTTGCCAACCACAGTCTCTCAAAGCAAAGTATTACTGTGTAACTAGAAGTGCATTACAGACATGGTAAAAACAGCTAATAATAGATACCGGAGTATCCAGGGTCAAAAAACGGTCACAAGAACGCAGAAAAGGAAAAAATAAACTGGTGTGTTCAATGAAACAAAATATCTTAACTTTCTCTTCACCTGACCCCATACACAGTAGAGTACTGCTAATGTCACTGAATATAAGATAGAATACTGCACTAAAACTAGGGGAAATACAACAATACTGTTGTTGACATAATGGTAAGGCATCAAATTATCACTACAGTAATAATTTTATGTCCATTTGACATTTTTGCATATTGGGAAAATTGCATAACCCACCTTTTGTAGTTCTTTTTTCTATTTTTTTAAATTTAAATTATTCTTATTCTAATTCTAATTCTTTTTAATCACAACAAAGCATTAATTGTTCCATCTTCCCATGAACATAAAAATCAAGGACTATTGAAACTCACAGTTGGCGTGAAGCACATGACATTGTTTGAATGATGTCTCATGGGAGAACAGTCACTGGATTTTCCTCAGAAAGCACTGTTAGAAAGACCACGATGAGGACAGAACAGATTAATCTTGTAATAATATTTGTACTGTTGTACAAGCTATACTTTATTTTCGTCAAAACTTTCATGACTTTGTCTTTGTTTAAGTTAAATTCTGTTCTAATGAGCTTCTAATCTCTGTGATTCATAGTGCAGTCATAGTGTTACAAAATTAATACGCACATTATGCAACTTTGGGTATAAATCAACACTCATTTTTTCCTTCAAATGGTACAAGAGACACTGACTAGACCAGTTTCTCTGTTCTTGGTCATAATTTTCAAGAGGTAATTGTGCTTATTTGGCATTTATTGGTAAAGACAGTTTAGTCTGACTAAGGCAACATTGATCTTATCCAAACACTATAGATAGAAAAGATGCAACATTAACAAGATTAGTCAGCACATACCCAGACTAGATCCTTAATAGTGATGATTGAAGACGATAGCAGCACTTGCTCATGGTTCAGGAAGACTATGACAGTTCACACTGAAGATGCGTCCAAGATGTTAAAAGGAAGTCTTTTTCTGCAGAGTATGCAGCCTTGCATACTTGACTCCTTACAAACAGGAACATAGTTTGACGTCTTTGGCATTAACCACACAAGATCTAATATGCAGAAACTTCTTCATTTTGTGAGAACCCCATCAGCTGCTTTTGTGTGTGTGTGTGTGTGTGTGTGTGTGTGTGTGTGTGTGTGTGTGTGTGTGCGCGCGCGCGCGCGCTCGCGTGTGTGTGCGTCACCATGGAGCAGTATCAGCAAATATGTGTTTAAGAAATTTGAAAATCTCTGACTTGTTGGAGCTGTTAGTCTTGTATTGCTGTGTCTCATGTTGTCTGAAATTCAATATGCTGTCATTAAGTCTTTAGCTCCCTCAGCTATGTGCTCTACAGTTAATTAAAGTGAATACAGTTGTGATCATCCCACGTAGGTGAGGTGAGTTAATATGTGCAAAAGGATTGGTTGGTGATGCTGTCTTGTGTCCTGTGTGATTTGCTACTGCTTGTTTAGGGTGGGGTGAAAAATGACCATGATGCCCTGGGCGTTTCTGTTTGTGTGTGTGTGTGTGGTGTGTGTGTGGTGTGTGTGTGTGGTGTGGGTGGGTGGGTGGTGGTGGTGGTGTGATCAGCCAAGGTGATCAGCAGTGTGTCAACAATGTCCGGACAAGAACTCTGGCAGGTCATAATGACTCACACACAGGCAAGCCCACATATAAAAACTGGAATGTGCAGCTACTAAAGTAAAGTCAGGATTATTTATGTAGACAAAATGGAGAATGACGGAGGAGGAATACCTCTTTCAGAATGGACATATGCACAACAGATGCTCCATACACAGCTACTGTGTACTGAGTGCATATCCCAGCCACTATAGAGTATTTACTACATTGACAACTGCCTGTTTACAAGACAGGATCCCTGTAAACAGGCTCAATGTTGAAAGTATCATCCTGACACAACCAGTTTATCCTTCCCCCAGGAAACTAACTTTAAACTACATCTGCCTTGTGAGGACACAGTTTTGCAGCTCTGAGTTTACAGCTTTGTGGCCACAGTTAGGGGAAGGTCCTTTCCTGTTTCGACGTGACAATGCCCTCTTGCACAAAACCATGGCTGCAACGAAATGTTTTTCTGGGGGGTTTGGTGTAGAAGAACTTGACTGGCCTTCCACAGAGCCCTGATTTTAAACCCATCAAACACCTTTCAGATGAACTGGAACAGCGACTGTGGGCCAGATGTTATCACACAACGTCAGAGCCTAATCTCACTAATACTCAGCCAGGTTACAAGTATGAAGGTGTCCACATACATTTGACCATATAATGTATTTTCCAAGCAAGCAACACCTCAACAATCCTGTTCTCATAGTGAAGGTTGGTGTATGGTGACGAACATGTCTCTAAGAGCTGTACTGAACCTGTGAAAGAACTTTTTGCTAGAATCACCAGGGCATCCAACTTTTACTTAACTAGTCTTGTCTCCTCAAGCAAGTTGTTCTCAGATGTTTATGTGACACACTGGATATACAGATACACACTCACAATCACTTGTTTGTTTATAATTTATGCCATGCAACCACTTTGCAATTCATCGTTCCTCACACATGAAATTAGTGATCGGGGATTCACTGCCACTGCACAAGTTACAGTTTGTGCAAATCGTTTTTGAAAAGGAAAAACGTTGTCTCCGTTTGGGTCATGCAATTACATTAACTTAATTTTGCACTGAACAAAGAGTTAGGAGGAAATGATGACTGTTGGTCAAAGACAGTTTTTGTCAAGTCGTGGTTTGTCTGCATGCTTGTGAGGGGGAGAGAAACAAACAGGATGTGCAGATTTCTCGGAAAAGAACACTGAGCGAATTATCCTTGAAACTTTCCTAGATTTTGTTGTTTCTGGAATTACTAAAGAGAGGCAACAAACAGGTTTGGATTTTAAAAATATTTTCACCTATATCACTATTTTACATTATATTTCTCTTTTGTTTCAAAGTTAGGTTTTAAACGTTGAATTCGAAAACTGCTTTCTAAGGTTCTTGCAGTCTGTTTTTGCTTTTCTCTTGAGTTGGATTAAGGGTTACAGCTCAGATACAATCTTTCACTCAAACAGGTCAAGAAAACAGATGCCCCAAAAGACCTGTTGTGCACACCCACCTAAGATCTGGGCCACAAAACACCCTGAGGTGAGACTGGAGGTATGCAGGTTACAATGTGTGAATCTACAGGGAGAGTTTCTGTTTAAAGTGGGACGTCAACCCACTGAAAAGTGTGAAACTAACTCAGACCAGTGTTAAAAGTCTCATAGTAGATGAGTGCAGCCTCTGTCTGACATTTTTAAACTATATGTTCAGTAGTTTAAATGTTCCTTCATGACTACATGTTAATCAAAACTTAATGATTCTGATGTGGAAATTTAGACCCAAATAACAGAATGAAGCAGGAGAAAAAGTGATTAAACATGTGCTAAAACAAACCACTGTAACGATAC
Source organism: Lates calcarifer (assembly GCF_001640805.2). Lineage (NCBI taxonomy): Eukaryota > Metazoa > Chordata > Actinopteri > Centropomidae > Lates > Lates calcarifer. The sequence goes on along the minus strand of NC_066849.1, from coordinate 18,896,375 downwards.
TGTAACAGATACAGTATGTGGGCCTGGTGTTTGTTTTTAATGAAATCCAGTTTCATTGACCCATTTACAAGAACTCTGTGGTGTGCTTTTGTGGTTCACATTATTAAATTTAACTCAGCTATAAATTACGTAAGTAAATAGAGAAACTCACTTTTGAGAGGTAGAAAACAATGACAGAAGAGGCACAGATGTAAATATAGATGAAAATACACAAACAGAATATTTGAGCTGTGATTTCACACACCAAAACCAGACAGGCAGGTTTGACAACAATATAAACCAAAAATAAAAAATAAAAATCTACGTGGTTAAATGACTCACTCTGACTTACTCAGAAAATTGATTAAAAGCACCACCTAAACAATGATTAGGGAAAACAAAGTCACGAAACATCTTGCTCACTTCTTGCACTTCACCTGTGTTTTCTGTGTGAAAAGAGTGACCTCCATAAAATCTCACCTACACTGACTGAAAGGTCAACCAGGAAGCCTTCATTCTTGGTTTAACTTTAAATAGTCAAAGGGCATTTATACAGTGTAGCTTTACATTCACATAAGAACAGAACCCTTTGATTTCATACTTAAAAGCCAGGTATACTGTTAATGTTAAGGTAAAATACTTCTGAGGGGTAAAACAACGTAATTTAATCTGTAAAAAACTTATGGGAAGCTTCAAGTGTCTCTCTCTGTTAACAGTAATGGATAAGAGGTTTAACCAGTTAATTTAAGGTTTAAGTAGCTTAATGTGTAAAAGGAAAGTTAAGATCAGTTCAGAGAATTTAAAGAACACCATGGAGTGTCTATTATGCGATGATGAAGGCATTTTAAACTCTCTGAAGAGATGTTTTTCTTTCAGTGACTGGGTTTGGCATTTGTTTACCACCAGAAAAAGCTGCATGACATCACTTGTTCCCGTACAAAGTCAGCTTTAATTGTGTTTTGTTGTTTTTATCGAATGTCTGTGACCGTGTTTGGTGTTGGTACTGACATCTGAAATCTAAACCTTTGGCAGTTTTGGTGGAACCTGAGTTTCATAAATATCACAACAGCTCTGTTTCTATTCTGTGTGAAGTCTGAACATTTATAAGGCGAGACTCTGCACTTATGACTTCCGTCTGTTATTTCAGAGCACCCTGGTTCAAGCCCCCCTCCCTGCTGAGGTGTCTGTCCTTGAGGCAAACCACAATCTGATTCCTACCAACGACTGGACCAGAATAAGTAAGCGGGTGCTGAGTGTTGAGTGCTGATGTCTACCAGCTGAAAACTGAGATCAGACTCTGACCCATTGTTGTGTCTGAGACAGAGACCAAAATCTGACTCCTCTTGGTTAAAATTATCAAGCAGTAATAAAATCTGATTTTAAGTATTTTTAATAATGATATAAGTGAATATGCTAGTTCCTTATCTTCCTCTTATGTGTGTAAGAGTGTACTTTTCTCCTATTTCTTTCCACTCTCACCTCCCACCTCACCACTGCTGCGTCTCAAAATCTTAATAAGGCCTGTAACAAAAAAAACATTGATTTCATAAGACTCCTACCAGGTGTCAACAGATAAAATGTTGATGGTTAGTCAAACAGAATAATGCATACAAGCAAATTATCACCACTGCTATCAATCATAATGCTATCATTTGTTTTGATTAAAGCCAGATCTAATGTTTAATTTAATTAATGGATTTACTATTGAGTGTTTTATTAATTAATTGATTTACAGTTCAAAATCCAAATATATTCTGTTAACAGTATTATACACAGCATATCCTCACACTGACACAGCTGGGAACACAGAGTCTCTGATAATTTGGTTTGAATGATCACCTAAATGTTTAACTAATTATCAAAAGTGTTGATGATCACCTACTCAATTACTTGACCAATTGTTCGTAAATATTCCCAAAAACTCTGCTACAGTTTTTGCTACTCATACAAGTATTGTATGAGTATAAAAGCTTCTTCCTGAAACAGGTTGAATAAACCCCAGAGAATTTCTTCAGTTTGGCCTTCATCCATGTTTACAGCTTTGCATAACCTTGTATATAATTCACTGAGCTGCTTGTTTGTTCCTACGTGTTACGTGTTTACAAGTGGCAAAAAATAGCTGAGATACTTGTTGGAAAACCAAGTAAACATTGTACAAACTCGATGAGAGGACACTAGATTTGATTCGAGAAACTGCGTAGCCTAAGTCGACAATATTTGAGCTGTCACAGGCACAGCTTCTGTCTGTAATTACAGTTTTGATCCAATGAGTGTAGCTGGTTTCTCCAGTGAACCATGCCCTTGGCAGTAACATAGTTTTGACTCACACCGTTGAACATGATGTACCAATCCACTTGCACGCAACAGGCTAGACAAAGGCCCTCTACGATTTCCCTAACAAAGTGTACAGCTTACATACCAGTCAAGGTTTGAAGGAAACGCTGGAGACAAACATCCATTTCAACTGTTTTATTAGAAAAAAAACAATTACAAAACTTTGGTAAGATTGTGAATCAACAACTGCATTTGTATAAAAATACATTCGGTTTCTCAGTGCGTGCCAGGAAAGTCGCACAGCTGACCCTGAAGACCAGTTTTTTTGGAAGTTGAGGAGAAAACATGATCCTCGAGTTAAGTTTTTGGAATGTTCTTTGTCCATACGTTTCAGTGGCATCTCCATCTTATGGCTCGACTCGAACACTGAGCGGTGTGCTCTGGTTGAGCCTCACAAAAACGCCCCACAGCACTGAGGCATCTGGCTCCCATCAAAAAGCTTCAGACCACACGGCTCAGAGGTCTCCATCTCCTCCTCCTCCTCCTCCTCCTTTTGTTTAGCAGCTGGGAGAGCTAATCTATGAGCCTCGTGCAGCTTTATACACAAACTGCTCGTCCTATTTTATAACTGTGCTAAAGTCAACCACAGCTATCCGACACTTCAGTGCCTTAAAGCCTTGCATTAACACAACACTTCTCTTGGAATTCGTCCACATACAATCCAACCGTTTTTTTTTTTTTTTTGTTCTAAGTTCTTTCAGAATACATTCAGCTCCATTCAACTCTATGAGAGAACGACTCCCTGAAACTCTCATGCAATCTTCCACTGCAGATAATTAAGGCATACATAGTTTTCCCTTTTACATATTGTTACCTGCATGCATAAAATACATCTACATCTGCTTAGCTGACTTGTCTGTGCCACAATCACACCTTCAGATACAGTATGTGCTTAAGTAACAGCAGAAATCATCACAGACCCACTGCTGTTGAGTCACGCAATGCATAGCAATGTAGGCTGTTAAAAATCTACTGTGCTGCCAGGCTAAGGAGAGTTGGAAATTGAAAACAATAATTGCACTTCTTTCCTTACGCCACTCAAAGATGACAATGTACTTCTGTCAACTTATCAAGAGCGATTTTTTTTTCAAACATTTGAACACCAGTTGCAATTCCAACTCTCCACCTGACAAATATCAAGTGATCTTTCCCCACCCCCCAATATGTCCCAAACTCCTTGAATCTCAAAAAATCTCTTCACGTGAGGGAATTGTTGATTGGGAGGTATTTGCAGGCTCGCTTCATGTGAGCCAAAAAAAAATCACTTGGGAAGGACAGGAACTGATGTAGAGAAGTTGCTTCCCTCTCGACAGAATGAGGAAAGCATCCACTTTATTTTATGGACTGGAAAAACGAAGTGGCAGCTCCTCCACCAGGCACCCAGTTCCTGTGAGCTCCTTCTTTCTCTCCTGAACTCTCCGTGGCGCTCCGGTCCCTCTCCACAACACTTGGTGGGACCAGGTGCCATTTGTCAGAGAGAAGTAATCCAGGAGAAGACAAATCTCTTGATTCATTTCATTGAATTTTTTTTCAGTCGTTCGACTCTCAGGCAGGGCTCATCGTTCAACACGTCATGCAGCGAGGTCTCATGTTGATGGGCTGAGGGTTGGGGTCGATCTGTAGGCAGGAAATGGAAATAAAGACACGTAAGATGAAGGTTAAGTAAGCAGAAAATTCAGTCGCTCTCCAAGCAAAACATTCAGAGCTGTGATACATCCTTCCTACACCCACAGATACATTTTCATGTAGATACTGTTATACAATTCAGCTGTGATCTCAATCTTTGGCAGAGAAGAAGTGCTTGACACAAAAAAAAAAAATCTCTGAGCTTTTATATGTGCCAATCAAACAGAGTAAACCATGGGTGAGGATGGGCGGTTGTTTCCAGCATTTGGTGACTCACCTCGCTGTACACCGGCGGAGGTCGGAAGCGAAACTCTTGGACAAAAGCCATGAGGGGGCGCTCCAGGATCCCACTCAGGTCCTCAGCAGGCTGCAGGACCACCGCGCTGTTGCACTGCCCGGCCTCCTCCTCTGTCACCACAGAGCTGTAATCTGGAGGAGCTGCGGGGGAAAAGAAGCTGGGATTAGTCCACTGGTCTGACTCAACAGAACAGTACAGGTCCAAACACTAAGCTGCTGAGTCATCACTGCAGTTTAAACTCACATAACGTTTACTGCCTTTTGCACCAACAACGCTGATTTGATCCAGCATGAATCTCAGCTGAATCGAAGCCAGCATGCATAAACTTTGTTCTGACCCAGTGGTATTTTGGCAGTCGGTGATCATAAAAATAAAAGTGGAACAGGCTCACAAACCGATAGAGGTTAGAAAACGTCTTTGAAAGCAAAAAGCAATAATCTCTGAATTAAGTCGGTCCTCTACCGTCCACACTCAAGAGGAAAATGCTGGCAGGTGTTCCTGCCTTAGTTGTGTCATAAAAATAAAAATGTCTAGCCTCTCCAGAACTACTTGTTTCTGCCACCGCAGTATTAAAGGACACTTACGCTCAGGCTGCTCGGGGATGGCCATGCGCAGCCACTCCAGATTGACGCTGTACTGGCTGCTGACACTGGAGGTCCGGCTGCCGAAGGGATGGAGGGGGATGGTGCCTATGACCAGCGGCAGCTCCAGACACAGCTTTGACGTCCCAGGAACGTCAACGCAAACCTGTTAAAAGGGAAAGTGGACAACTGTTGGATCCAGCAACCTTCATGGGAAGAGAGGGCACAGCGTTTCAATTCAGAGGAAATAAAGCCACTGTTGACTGAGCTCACCTTGAGCATGTATTCCACTTTGATGATGCGACACTGCAGGATGGATGGGCCCACTGGGGGATTTTGATGGCGCGACCGTGCCAGGTCTCCCGGCATCTGGCCCCACATTGTCACCGCACAGCGTGGCCACCACCGAACGCTTCTGCTTCATGGTGCCGCGGGCGATGAACGTCTGTGTCTGAGTGATGTAGGCTTTGGGCACAATTGATCTGGAGGTAGAGTTGTCAAACTCTGCAAAGACAGGTATCACCTCACCTGCAGAGAGGGAAAGCATGTTAGAGATTGCAGGCACTTATAATCTGGCCAATAAAGAATGTGTTTGTAGAGGGTGTCGTTTCAGTTGCTAGACTCTTACCTGGTGTGTAGCCTTTGCGGTCAATCTTTGCAGTTACAGACACCTGTCCAAAGTTGCGATACCACGCCCGTGCCATCTTATCCTTCGTTCCAGCCTGTGGCGCCTGGGAATGATGAAACCCAATGAGCATGTGCCTCAGAACACCCAGAAAACCATGAAGTTTGTGACGAAACATTCATGACAAAGTGAGGGCCGAGATGCTCACCAGTAAGGCTGGTGTGTTGATGTCAATGGGCTCGATGACCGTGAACTCCTTCTTGATCTTCTTGACGGTGGCCCACGGCCTGTGTAGCTTAACTTTGACCCAGTAACGGATGCTGCCATGTTTCCCCTCGAAGGACGTGACCAGTGTCTCCTCTGGAAGCTGGAAGCTGAAATGGAAATTCATGTCTGCCAGCAGGAAGGACGGTTACTTCACCATTATCTGAGGGGAAGAAAGAAAAAAGAAAAATACATTTAAGTTAAAGTTCACAAACTTGTTGCTTTGTTTTGTTGCGTTCATTTTATGTCTAGGACTACAGGATATTGCAGGCAGCTTCAATCCCTCGATCAGTCTCACTCTGTCAGTATCAGGTTATTATCAGGAAGCAGGGCATAAAGAAATAAAGCAATTCAGCGCAATTAAATTTTCTCAATCTTTACTGCGGTCGATCTTCTGATTCTAAGTAAGGTTATTCATGCAGCACAATCAAGGCACATGCCTTCTTCTGCATGAGGAAATAAAGTCCAGATTACACTGCAAACTTTTGAATAAACGCTTATATTCTTTAAGAAATCTTTGTAAGTCAAGTCATCTTGGTGAGAGAGAATGAGCAGATCTTTTAAGCATGACTTTTGCTGAAATAGAAATCTCTCTGTCTTTCTTTGCAATCACATGGCCTCTGTGCTGGCTCAGAGGGGCGGTTCTCGCTCTATTGTGCTGACTGAGAACATGTTTTCCTCAAGCTGTATTGTACAGCCCGTCTCAACTGGTCTGTTTTTTTTCACTCCCTTGCTGCACAGGTCCGGGAACACGTGTTTGCATTTAACAGACTCAGTGTGTTTTGTGTCCCTTTGTTAGCTGCAAGCCCCTATTTGATTTACATTTGAATACTGTCACTGTCAAATCCTCTTAATGGGTCAATAGGGTTTTTGTGAATGTATTCTATTTCCAAGCACACCTCCAAAAAACTTATTTACCAAAGGCTAAACTGAAGTACATTACATTATTGGTTTTTAAATTGTTGGTTGTATGCAGGTTTTTTAAAGACCAATCGAAGCAGACAGACCGAAACAGGAAAACAACATAAAATCGACGAAGCCCTGGCTGTGAATTTCCTGTCTGCGCTTTAAACCAAAACAACTCTGCGCCCAATGAATGAAGACAGAAACCTGAGGCTCTCCCACTCATTTCACTGGAGGAAAACAACCCAGGATTTTCTCTGAATGAGGGAAACTCTTGTGCCTGTGCTATTTCTCCCAGCAGATGTTTTCATAGTAACAAAGCTAGTCAGCTGCTGCAGCTTGTTTTTCTCTCTTCCTATACAGTAAGGTGTTTGTATATGCATATCAAGTTAGTGCCAACAACAAAGGATTCTTATACGACAGAAGACATAAGTCAAAAATGCTTTCGATAATGAATGACTGGATGTTTGAATGCTTCTTTGTGTGCATTTTCTCTATCTGGATGTTCTGCTTTACTTCTTCAAGGAAGTTTTCAACGAGAAAGTGAACACACAAACGTCTTAGATATGCGGAAAACAACTAACAGGGGGGAGTTTGACTTCATTAGACAACCAGAGGAAGCAGGGCTGTTCGTGCAAAATCATGAAAACAACACTATTCCCAGTTTGCAGACAAACAACTAGCCCCAGTGTCCCCAGGCACATGAACCACTTGGTGTTTAGTCAATGAGATGACGCTGGTTTCTGCTGTTTAGAGACAAGGATGCACCCCTCTCTCCCATCACCGTGCCTGCTGCACAGCGGACTGACCTGCCTGCAGCAGCACCTCTCTCCGGTTCAGGTACTCCACCTCGTCGCTGTAGTTCTGGGTGTACGCGGTGCTGGAGCCCGCGGACCGGGACTCGGTCCAGTGCACTTTTGCGAAACCTTCGGCGTGAAGCTTCAGGGATTCTATCTTGCTCTCCCCGGAGAGCTCCAACACCACCCGGCCGGACACCACGTCCCCGCTGCTGAACACAGGGGGACAGTCCACCTCCGGAGAGTCGAAGACGATGTCAAACTTTTTCAACTTGTCAAAAATAATCATTTTTGCAGCTGCTGTGCGAGTCCTCTCTAACGCACTGAGTGATTCCTTTCTTCTTGTTCCGCAGTAAGTTAAAGTACGATGAAGTGAGTCTTCAGGCTGCTGATGTATCTTGCCCACTTGTTTAAAGCTCAAACTGCTCAGCACTTTCGGATTGCAGCCCTATTTGCAGCCTGAAAACAGTGGGCGTGGTTATTTCTGAATTTATTATGTAAGGCCTCAGGAGAGGTTTGAAGGCTGGGCGGTGCTGCCTTCATGTGCTTTTCTTCGGCACCGACTTTTCAGCTCTCGAAGTTGCAAATAAGACATGACTGGATTTGACTGCTTTGTTCAGTGAAAAGTGACACCAAAACTTATCAAGAAAGGTAAAACAGTAAATACATAAACACCGCGGCAGCTGTTTCCAATAAGAAACACACTTTCAAACGGAGGGGAGCAGGAGTGATGAGTGAAATGCTGCTGCTTAGTTTTCTTTTGTTTTTGTGAGTTGAAGGAGGGAAAAATCAGGGCAAAAATGTTTTACTTCGTTTTGTAAACAACTTTCGATTGTCACTTTGTCTCCACGGGTTTCTGCAGGTTGCTGTCTTGGTGTGGGAGGAGACAGCAGTTAGAGAAACATCAGAACAAGTCCGGACAAAGGCTGTAAGCAAAACCACCTGATGATGTAAACATTTATAGAAAACAGCAACCATTATGAAACGAAAACTAAAAGCACATCACATATACTGCCACAAAGCTGCCACAACTTCCATGACAGCCATACCCCTGATAGTCACATTATGACTACTTGGATGTCATTAAAAATTCCCACTGCCTTAAATATATTTACCACTTCAGCAAGCTCTTTTCAGAACACCTTAAATTTCCAGACTGACCCTAAAGGCAGCATAATAAACATGCAGACTGGGTGTGGAAGGAGCTGAGAGGAAAACAAGGCCTTGTGATGATTGATGGTTACAGGTTCTTAGAAGAAAACAGGCCTACTGGGCATGCCTCAGTCTGGCAGAGATCCTCCCTGCACAGCTCAGAGGAAAATAGTTTCACTCGGGACCCAAAGCTGTTTACTTCGCTGCTTCTATGTCGCTTTGAACATACTGTTACGCTGGCTCGGCTGCCACACACATGGAAAACACACAGCTATGCACAAAAGCATGCAACGTATGCAGCCAAATCCTCTTGAAAAACAACTGCAGGCATTGTACCTTCGATAATAAAGTAATACCATAGAGATAGCACAGGAGAACTACAAGTCACCACTTAAAGAAAACTTGTGCAGGTCACTTGCAAGAATCAAAGGGTGCAGCCTTTTAGCACCTAAAATTAGTCCCAACATTTGCAGACAAAGCAAGTTCTGAGCAGAACTAATTCCCATCCAAACTCCTTTGCAATCAATAAACTAGTCAAACATCTCTAAGTTGTTAAGCTGCGTTGCTCTCCTCCCTCAGTTCCAAAGCTTCCATACAAAAATCAAGTCTGGTCTGAGAAAAACAAAGTTGTTTACTCCTTTGTTCCAGGGGATGAGGAGTTAGCTGTCCACTGCCACCAACTGGTGATGTGGAGGCAGTGTGCACAGCTGCAGGACTACAAGGATGCGGTTATAGTCAGATATCTGCAAATCTGGGAAAAGTTTTAAAAATAAGTGTATCCCCTGACTTTTATTTTACTGCTTGCAGTTTGCTATAATAGTAGCAAAAACATGTTTACACTGCATATTACCTGCAGTATGAGCCATTGATTTGCAAAAAGTAAAATTAAAATTAAAGTGCAAATTAACAGTAGATACATGTTCATATTTAAGGAGGTCAGTGGTCCAGTTTGCCTTAATTTGCCTGTTTTTACTGTAAATACATTCAGGAAGTCTTGGCCAGCGGTAAAAATAAAGCCCAGCATGCCACCTGCTGGTGACTAGGAGTAGTGCCTGGCACTGCCTGGGCCTCTTGGTCTCTGATAAGACGAACATGAGGTTCCCTACGCAGAATGATGGCCTTGATAAACGTTCCCGCTGTGCAGATGACTCAGTATGATCAAGCTAATCATGGCTGACAACATGTTTGCCACTACTACAGTCTAAAGTAAACATATTTATCCCTGTGAGTTTCTTTTTGAGAAAGAAGAGCTGCTAAGTACATAAAATTATAAAACAAATATTAACATTGAAGCCCTACATACTTTAATGTAGCGATGGGCTTGAGAAAGTGTAATTCCTCCTGTGGTGTTTGCAACAGAAACAAGTCTGACAAGTTGATACATTTCTGTCTTTAAAGGAACAAAAGTCACAACAAAAAAAAATGTTTGTGAAAAACTAAAACACGCATGAGCTGAAAATAACACAATATTGTAAAATGAATGGAGAGCAGCAGCTGGCTGCAGGGTGGAGGATGGGGGGAGCCACGTGTTGTTTTCCTTGTTGCCGTGGCAACACAGGCTGCATTTTTTAAATATCCCCCACCCCTTCCTCTTTCCTTCCTTTCTCCTCTGTCTTTCACCTTCTCCTTACTGCCTGCTGCTTCTAAATAGAACCAAACTCTACTTACACTCAACATATGTATTTACTAAATCGCCCAATCAGCAGGTGAATAAAACTGATTTTGTCCCTGAAAGGATTTTGAGGAAGTACGTGAAAAGGTTGAAACTTTGCAAAAACCATTAGATGTGTTATTTCCTGTACAGATTCTGCAGATAACACTGGACTATACAGAGTCTAAGTCGGTCTAAGAAACCACTATGTACTGACAGCACCTTACTGGTACAAGTAATTGTTTAAAGCCTAGAAAACAAAGTTGTATGTAATCGAACAGAAGACTAAAGTCCATTTATGGGTAAGGGATGAAGAAGCATTCTGGTGCTTTCTAACCTCCATCCATGTAAAAGCAGTAATAGCATTGGACTCTTTCATAACGACAACATTTTTACACATTTTGTCATTAATTTATGTTTGTTATGTTCTATATTTACGGTGTATAAATCATCTTAGAAGATCTTTATAATACATTATCATTGTATTTAAAACATTTCACTGGCTATATGTAATTCTATGATATCTTATTTGTAGTAATATTTGGTGGCCCCAAATTACTGAGAGTGGAAACAGAGTGAAAACTGCATAATCGAGAAATCCTGTGTGGTGACATCAAGTCAGTTTTATTCATGTAACCCAATTTGTGGCTTTGGGTGATCACATCCTTTATTATAGTATGTTATATGTGGTTTTATTCAGAGATATTGATGTATATATAATCAATTGGGAGATTGTCAGTGGATAAAATAACCAGTCACAAATGTTTATTTTTGGCTAATTAAGACAGAAATCCACTTTTGGTTGGATGGATAGTAGACTTCTTACTGCATATATCTGATATCGTCCTCTCCTGTGCTTTATTTCAAAAGATAAGTTAAGCAGAGGAAGTAGGCATGCAGTTGACTGAGAGGCATCTAAATGGAAATGTTTCCCAGTTTTTGTTTCAGTTTTGATTTTGAGTCACTTCCTGTGTGGGGCAGTTTTCTCATTGGTGTTCTCACGTGTTATTGAGCATAACTGGAGGAAGCAACAATAGTGGTGAGTTATCATACCAAACATTTGCTTTTTACAGATTTTCACTTTTTTGAATCTTGTGTTAATAAATGTTTAAAGTTTTGGGGGGATTTTTTGCTGCTGTTCAGACTATGTTATAAAAAGTCTGTATTAGCTTTGATAACTGATCGTAACAGGTAACATTTTCAGTATTTTAAAGCCTAAATAATTAAAACAAAAAGACTGATGGAAAATCATTAATTGATATGTTAGTTGTGAGCACCTCAGTCAAAGGATGACGTGTTACTTTTTCACATTTAGCCTGAAATGTAGGTTGGGTGTTAACATACAAAACCTCCCTGTTGCACTTTTAACCACAGCGCATTAATGATGCAGCTTTTGCAACAGTAAATAACCAGGGGATGACGTGCTGCTTGAATGAACATTTTAGACTGACTTTTAAACTTGTGTGTATTCTGCTAAAGTAACAACAATAACTCAGGTTTTAATCTGAGACTCTGGACGTGCTGTTCATTCCTATTTACCTGTCAAAACAGACTGGGGAGTCAAACCTGTTTACAAAGCATCTAATGAAACATTAACAGCTATCTACAATTTATTTACCCAGCTACTTCGGCCTATACACTGTGTTTCAGTTGCCCGGTGCCTTCAACACCAGGAGAATTTCACACTTTACAGTGTTACAACCTGTACAACACAGCACTCAGTAAACCAGTTGTGTTTATTTGGACTCAGCACTAATGGATTTGTGTTTAATGTTAGGATTATGTTATCAGGCAGATGTATCTGGGTGAGCCTGTGGCGACTTCTCTCCCAGGTTTCCATGCAACACATTTGGCCCAGGTGGCTTCCTTTTTGCAAACTGCAGCGACTCAGAGACTCAGAGGCTACCAGCTGGCACATGACAGAGCACATCAGCAGTTTTATACCACCAGCAGCTGCAGTACATGCTGAAATACAGTTACTATGTATATCGCAGCAAAATTACAAACTATGGATTATATCTTACAAAAGGGAAAGTGCAAGAGCTAGAACAACATCAGCACAAAGGATACAAATGTCCCTCCTTGTAAAGAAACGACAGTGCTAGTCTGCAGTTAATATAGCCATGTTTATTTCTAGTCACCTTTGGACCATTGTAACAGTCAGTGCATCCCAGCTGAACCTGTTGATGGATCATATTTGGCTCTCTTTGCTGAAAAAGCACTATTGAAATGCATTTATTTGTCTAAAACCTAACTAAGAAGATCCACATTTTGAAAATGTATTTGCAAAACACAGAAATTTGCATGACTTAAATGTTACCAGCAACAACAAAACTATGAAAACAAATCACACGATACAACTCTGCAAGGTGGATATATGATTGTTTGCAAGAAAGAACAGGGAACTTTAATCTGCAGCTTCCACCACTGACCTCGGATCAGATGCTGTCTCTTCCTGAAGTAGGTGATCTTGGAGGTGTAGTCGTTATAGACGGAGTTCATGCCACGGTTCTCCAGCCAGTGTGCCGTGGCCACCCCTCTGCCCTGCACCTTCATGGAGTGCACTCTGGTGTCCCTGCGGAGGTCCAGGACCACCTGGCCAGACACCACCTCCCCCCCGGTGAACGCTGCATCAGCCGGACCATCCAGCTCCAGCGTGAAAGACTTAATTGAGCTTAACGTCATTCCTGAGTGCAGACAGGAAAACCATGAAAACACACTTAACCGTGATGTACAGTAACGTAAGAAGTGTGAAGAACTGATTTTCAGGTGTTGAAAACCGAAACAGAGCCAGGAGGCACAAATTATTTAAGCGTCATAAATTATTTGTGGCTTGTTTGGACACGAGGAGACCCCTACAGAAACAAATGACTGTATTCGTTTTTTACATAATTTTGTGCAGTGTTTCTGGACCGCCTTTAAACGTACTCTCGCCATTCAATAGGAACCTTAATTATTATTTATTGTTTCAATTTTATATCTCGGGATCTTTAGGGTGGGGTTGGGTGGTTCTGCGCTGGGTCCCTGACATCCCAGGGTCAGCCCTGCCAGTAGATACTGTCGTGAAGCCTGCTGTTTGTTTTTAAAACACGTATTAGAAATGTTTAATCATAATAATACATGTTTCTCTTACAATAGCTATTAAACACTACTAAACAAAGTAGTGATTAAAACTACAGTATATGTTAACGTTTTTTGCTTAACTTTACAATGTCATGCTTTCATTTAACCAACACAAAAACAAATGATTATCTTTTCATGACTACTAAACAAAATTGGTGAGACTGTTTGGTTTGCTCATTGAAACACTCTCACATATGAGGTCAAATAACAGAAATTACACTTTCTATCACCAACATTTAAATAATACTGTAATCTAAGTCGACTGTCACGCTTCTACCGCCCGGAAAAGTAGATCTGTTCATGCAGTTCTTGGTAGTTATTTACTGTGGGTCTAATATTGTTTACTTTTCCCGTTATGCGGGATGTTTAACGCACATTTTATAAACGCTTAATTCAGGTCTCAGCCAATCAGGATCGGAAATCGGGACTGCGTTTTTTTTAATATAAATAAATAAAAATACGAGATGTAACCAATGAGCTGATGTTTTAAAAAGCCTCAAACTCACCTGTAGTTTAGGGAGCGGCGGAGAGAGGAAGTTCAGAGCAGAAGGCGAAATTCACGGCAGAAAAGACCAAACTGTGCGGGCACCCCAACTGGCTGTTCAATGGAAGCCCGGCTTTATAAACGGTGGCAGGTTTAAACGCCCATAAACACAGCAGCTCTCTGTTTTACACCAATGACAAAGCGCACATGCGAGTCACCCCCGCCCACTTTTCCACGGAGGAGGAGGTGGAGGAAGACCGCGTGGACTGTCTGTAGGTCAAGAAAGGGAAAAATTGATTTTCCGAATGTACCTTTTAAAAATGAAACTGTGTGTAGCGTATTCCACCCGTCCGTTTTTGTCGTTTACTGGTGTATTTCCTCTCATTCACAGACACGAAGACGCACAGAATACTTAACAGTAAAATTTGTGTTTTGTTGTCGGATCCAGGCTTTTATTTTGAAAGTAGCATGTGCCTCTTAGCTAAACGTAGATAGTAGAATGTTTTGCTCTGTCGCTCCATTCTTAAATCACTTGAGTGTTTTCTCCTTCATTTTTATTATAATTAGAAACAGAAAAACACCAGTACAGAACACACAAGTATGATGAGATAAATATTAGCCTATTTCACAAAGTAATACAAAAACCATTTACGAGTAAATGAAGATGAGAAGCAAAACAAAATGTAATAAAAAAAAAACATTTAAAAGGAGAGTTCTGATTCACTTCAGTAAATTGTGGTTTCTGTAGTTGTTTAAAGTCATATGCCTCAGCAGTGGAGGTAGTCTCATGACAACCATGTCACATGTTGGCCTAAACTTAAGTTTATGACATGATCACATCACTAAAGCAGTTGTCTTTGTAGTTGTAAACTTTTTCAGGAGTTTACATTTTAATAAAACCTCACATATGATGAATGAGAATTCACTAAGCCATAAGCTGACTTTGTGTCCTATAGTGTCTGCAGAGATATTTGCATTGTGCTCAGATGTCAACAACAGTGTCATTCAAATTAGCAAGGTCACAGGTGTGACCTGAGCAGGACCTGCTACCTGCTCACTCATTAATGTGGACTGTTTTTAAATGACTGGGTGAAAAAAAATGCTATAAATTATGTATGAATTTGATACATTCATTTGTTGAATTAAAATTCTGTCTGAAAATTCACCTATATGTGGCAAAATGAAACAAGCACTGTGTCTATTCTGGAGTGTAATCTGCTATTAAACCATGTTCTTGCATCTGTACCCCACAGACCTGAACCTGGACTTGTTGGACAGTTAACATTGCGGTCCATACCTGGATTGTTGTTGTCTGGGCAGGTTGATGAACTCCAGATTCTGTTTATTTACATCTGCTTGCCTGCCAAATTTTTATCAGCAGAACCTGCATCTCAGGGTCAAGGCTGTGTTATTGCTACAACATAGATTGTTTTTACAGAGTTTTGTGGTCAATCATGTGAAACAGACGCTAACCTTCTTCTTAGCGGTTTAGCATTGACAGTGTAAACAGGCTGGAAGTAGGACAGTCAAGTTCGAGGCTGCTCCCCTCCCTGGCCTAAATGTGACAGGCGAGGCTATAAGGTTTATGTTTAAGCCACCTAACTGCTAAAGCTGCACTTGCACACTGCTTCAACATTTCACACTCTGATGGCCTCTGTCTTGTTCTGGGTAAAGGTTTAGTTATTTATCATTCAAGGAAGATTATGAACATTCTTACGCAGTTGATTGAATAACACATAAACTCTGATAGATGATGTGACGGCGTGGGCTTTGGTTGGATGCATGTTTGAAATTTGAAAGAATTCTTAGTTCTAATGAGCTGAATTTCAAACCTCAGGGTATTCTCAAGGGTTTAAGTTCCACACATGCTGCACCTCTCCTGTTGGGGTGGTTGAAAAGGATTCTGGGAAATGTAGGAACCATTAACCCCAGGAGTTCAAGGGGTTCATTGCATGTCATTTATTTATAAAACACACACAAATACGCCATGTGTCAACACAGTCTCATTACAGTCACTTATTAAAAACGTTAATTCCTTTAGAAATCTGTTTAAATCAAGTGATAGTCATTAGTTTTCATTTCCCTTTTACTCACTCAGTCATAAAGGAATTAATTCTCAGCTGATAATGGGATCTAGAGGCCCTGTAAGTTACACAGAGAAGCTGAATATAGCCAATACTATGATTCATTTGCATAATTTGAAAATGATACAGTGAGAGAACAGTATATTTGAATATAAAATTCAAAACAGGTGCCCTTTGAACAGAACCTGGTCTTTGTAGCAATAACTAATGTCTGACCTTCAGAAACAGGCTGCATAATTTGTCAGTGTTCTGTCTGTACAGCTACTGTACATACTGTAGGTGCCCATGTCATGTGCTATACGAAGTCTTCTGTCATTGCTGCTGATTCACAAAAGGTCTCTGCAGCATTTTTAGAAACTGAAACTACAAAATCAGGGAAAACATTTTTTGATTTGACTTTTTATCTTTTATTACGAGCTGGCCATGAACGAGCCGGTGGCCAAGTTGTGATTCTCAGTCACTTCATGACAAAATGAGACAAGTACTGACTGTTGGCAGGGTGCTGCAGGGTTAAAGGTTTGGCTGTGTATGCTTCACTGTGAGTGGTGCGGAAGTGCTGTTCGGCCACTGGAAACCTGATGTGGCTCTAGACAGCAACAAACAATGTAGTCATCATTATATAATATTACAGAGAGAAAAAATGAGAATGGAGAAAGAGAATCAAATGCTATTACCAGCATTTCTGCTAAGTATTATTGCTGTTGTTATGACACTATTAAACTTGTTACAGAAAGTGGAGAATTTAACCATTGTTTTTGAGTGTATCTCCTGATCTCTCACCCTCTGCTGTGACAGACAAGGTGTCTGTTTGCGGGCCTTGAAAGGGAGGAAGTGAGCCTTGGAGGTGCTGAGGGTCAGCGCCGGTTCTGCCAGACAGATTAAACACACTTTAATACCTACATGTACCTCCCTTTAAACACACAAACAGGGACCAATCCATCACCTGATCCACTCAGTAGCTTGCATGGTAGCTGGATGGCTGGTCTGGCTCGCTCTCCCTCCTGTTTGCCGTAGTGTTCTTTGGTCGTGGTCGTGTAGTACTGGCCCAACAGACAGTGTGGGCTGAACTGTACGTTGCTTTTGGTCATCAGTTCAGGCCCAGGGGCATACACTGGACGCTCTGTGTGGTTGAGCTATCGAGAAGAACACAGTCAGCATGATCGAAAATGACTTGATGAAACTTAATATAAACTTAATCAAAATCGGCTCTACACTCTATTGGAAAATGTGTTCAAAGGTCACTTTTATTGTAATTTATACATATTACAAAAATTAACTAAGTAGAAGGTCTCTTATCTCACTTCAGAGAAGGAGATTCTGGTGGTGGTGACTGACATCCTCTCTTTGTTGCGACTCATATCAGTGTCCCCCTTGGGAAAGGAACTGTACTGTTGGGTCCCCCTTGTCAGAACAACTGGATCTCCTGGGGAATAAAACAAGCAGACTCATCCAGATAGACATTAAAATAATAGAGTAATGCTTTGATTGTTCTGATTGGTTTGGGATCAAAGTAAGATAAAGGCAAATCCCAGTACACAGACTGTGAATTGTACAGTGATGTAGAGTCTAAGTCATCTAGAAACTGTGAGCTCAATATAGTTTCCTCAAAAATAAGCAGTAGAAAGGATAGATGAATTGGATTATGTAAAAATAGAGACCCATTTTGAGGCCTTCTGTTGTTTGAAATCCCTAAGCAGCTACTTCACTTACTAATAGCTTGCAGAAAACACTCACCAATCTTGTGATAACAAAAAGCTTCTTTGGATGTGGACGACCATGGGGCCTTAGAGAAATTTCCAAGGTTGAGCTTCAAACGGTGTTTCGCCACAGGTTGACTGTATCAAAAACACAGATATTCACTTTTATTGCACTTGTATGGGGATAATTTCAATACCAGATAATGTGAGCTTTGTGACAAGTATATTTAGATTTTTGAGACCTTTGAGTCAATATAATGTCAATTTGACAACCAAGACAGATCCACATCCTTAAAAGAGATCTGAATGGAAACACCTGGTCCTACAGCCACAGTTTTCTCTGTTGTTTGACATCTCTGTGTGTAGAATGTACACCAAGTCACGTGTTGGAAGTGTTTGTCAGTGAGGCAGAAAAGCTGCAGACCTGCAGGGAGTGGGTCGGCTGAATGACGCAGCGTGGGTTGTCTCTCGTTCTACAATCTTCACAGGATCACCCATAGACACTGACGAGGGCTTGAAGAAAGGCATCATAAAAACAATGACAGTCATGGTCTTGTGCTGATAACACTCATTTCATGGAAAGCGCCTTAAAAAAGGTCAGCACCCTTGCCACTGTTGTGTCTACTTAAAGCTGATTGTGCTGGTACTCCAGGTCATAGTGTATCTGTATAGTGAGAAAATGGCTTCTCTGCAACTGCTGAGTAGCTAAGAACTGTCCTAGTTTTTTTAAAAAAACATATTAACTAACCAGTTTAGGGTTGTTCCTAAATCTAACAGTACACCATCAGACGTAAACCTGTCCTGTATTCAAAAGTGTACTGTAGAGTAAAATTACACAAGTATCTGCTAAATATACTTTAAGTATCACATCATAAAAGTACTCTCTGCAGCTCATAGGCTGTTGTCAATGTTAGATTATTATCAATTAATTTATCAGAGAATAATGAGAGGCATTTCAGTGTTGTAGATAATCTAGGGTGAGCTCAATCTTCCTATTCTATATACTGTTGTTGAATCTGTAAAAAATGATGATAATTTATATGTTGATCATGTTGATGAAATATTGTTACGTTTCACCACTGTTTGGTGTATTTGGACTTTCTGGTGCAATACTTAAGCTCAGAGTTATCCATGTTTTAATTAAATATTTCAGCCATGTAGTGTTCAGTTGAAATAATAATGACCAAAAGCTGCTGCTGCTGCTGTGTTACCTTGTCCATAAGTTGAGCAGCTTGGCTCCAGGCTCCCTTGAAGCTGTCTTTGTACTGGGAGATGATGTTGCGGTGGCACCCATCCCCTTTTATTGTGGGAAAGCCTTCCTCTACAGAGAAACACATCCTTTTTAATATTTAAATCTTATTACACAGTACTTTCTGCAGGATTCAGAGATACACCTTCACACAGATTCCTTCACTGTTATTCATTACAAGGCAATGATGTTGTAATCCTGACTGTTTTTAGAAATGTTAGTTAAAGTTAATTCCCAACCAAATTTAATGAATGTTCATGTCAATCATATATGGCTTACTGCTGAAGTCATAATCTAATATGAGTTTATAGTTTTGCTCAAATGCAGTAAAAGAATCTGGTTAAAATTAATGATGTTGTCACTTACCTAGATGTTTAACTGTGGGCTTTATAACAGGAGAACCATGGTGTAGAGTGAAGGTAGCTTTGTTGGTGCTTTCTGGAAATGTTTCCTCCTGCTCGATCTTCTTGATGGCCTCTGTTAGTCTGAAGGGGGTGGGAGGCGCCTGGAAGGGATGGGGCTGGAATTTCTGGGACTGGGTTGTGAGGAAGCTGGAAGCTGCCTCCCTAGGGTCTGTTTGCATCTTAAAGTTGGTGCAAAGCTCAGCCCATCGTGGCGTGCGGGTTACCTGTGGCAGTGGGTGACGGTGGTAGGAAGCTGTCGCCTCTGACAGGTATTCCTTAATGTGCCTCAAGTCTCTGTGGTCCACCTGGGCTGTGATGGCTAGAGGAACAGGTTCTACTTTCTTGGAAGAACAAGGCTGGAAGTCCTCCTTGAAATGGGTTGAATATACATCTGGATTGTTCTTGTCCAGAAATGGGATGTTGGTAAACACGAGGTACTCAACAGGACAGGCTGGAATCAGTGTTTTCACCTCTGCAGTCATGTTGGATTCCACCGGCGTTGTCCTTATGTTACTGTAACTCTTTGGTTAAGCCAGCCATCTTCCTCTGAAGCAGGTGAAAAATGCTACAATGCCTCACCATGGAAACCTCTGTGCTGTGGAACATGATGATGTTGATACTGTTGCTGCTCCTGCAGAGAAACAAATGCATGCCATGGTGTCCTATTACCAGGCCTAACGTAAGGAGTGGACACATAAAACTATTCAATTGTAACATTTAACAAGACAGCACACAAACCAGAACTCGTTCTAAAGCATGGCCAGTTCTACATCATGCTACAGCAGCAGTTTCTGGGGGATTATTTTACACACATTTTGTGGAGGGCATTTTTTTCTCTATGGAATTGGGTTATTAGCTATGTATCTAACCCTCAACCTGGAGAAGTGGATTGCACTCTGTCAGGCCTTACAACCTGTCCAGCTTGGGTGTCCCACCTGAAGACTAAACTGCTGCTGGAATAGCTCCTAGGGTCAGTGAGGCACATGGACCCTGTGACCATGATAAGGTGGCAATCCCTTGGGGCTAAAACTGAATAATAAAGATGAAAAATAAAATAACATAAAAGATCCCTCATCCAGATTTTAACAATTAACACCATAACATGTAGTTTCTCAACTGGATGCGCCTGAGCACTGTGTGATGTGTTAAATTAAAGGTAAAACTGAATAAATGACTCAAAGCAGAGCCTTCATTTTCACACAATAGATTTTGATCTTGTGGTTTAGTATTGCATCTATCAGTCAATTGGCAGCTTTTGTTCTTGAAGGTATTTTTTATTAAGATATTAGCCTTGTAAGGATTAACTGATATGACACTGTGGGTGATTTTTCAGAACAGTTTTCTTTGGGGTATTTTAATTTTTTAAGCATTAGTAAGTAGAGTTTTTGTGATCTGTGCAGTGTCTTATATTTTTATATACAGTCTATGGTGACTTAAATTCATTAAACCTGTCATCCGTTCACATTTATTTACTTCTTCAAGGCTCTAATTGTCTCAGTGTGGTACATCCTCATCATGTAGGATATCACGATGGTCATATATAATCTGCAGTACCTCCACCTGAAGAACAGCAAAGGACTGTTCAATAAACTGAGTAAAAACGTATGTCTCAGACCCTTAAAACAACTATCAGGAGCAATAAGGCTGCTGTAACTAATCACAGTATATATGTTACAGGAGCATGCTCATTAGCTTGGCTTTTACAAATTACAGGTGGCTCATGTCAGGAAACAGCCACAAATACTTTCAGCTTTCGTGCACTGATGATGCATCTGGCGCACGCACCCGTCTTTACCATAGACGGTACAGTCTGTCACGTATGGTCTTGTTTTTTAAGACCAATCAGAGGCGGTTGCTAGGCGGACCAGAATCGGCCGGCCAATCAAGCATTTTCCTTGCTAATGTTAGCTAACCTATGCTGTCATTGGCCACGCCCTACTGGGAGGAGCGCAGAGGGGAAGTCGGGAAATAGATTTAAACCAAGTTTTTTTTCGTGCATCTGTTTGTCAGTACTGTGAAAAACGTCCTTTAGGAAGAGGTCTGGATGCTTAAACAAACTCTGGAGCTGCTTTTTGTCGAACACGAGTAAGACTGGACGCTGAACACACCTGCGGCACGAAGGTAAGGCAAACAGCGGCTAGCGTTAGCATTAATGTTATTAGAGAGTTTTAGCATTAGAAGCGAGCGTTAGCATTAGCATTACCATGTGATTATATCATTTAATTCTATTATCAGTCGTTTATATTGCGTGGGTCAGAGTGTTTTTGTGTTTCTGTGACCGAGGCGTCCCTAACATGAGTTGTGGGCACCTAACATGCATGAATGATTTCATGATGGGCTCTTGATAAACTGTAAATCTGGGTGTTAGCATTACCATTAGTGGCGAGCGTTAGCATCAGCCTTATCTTTAAATGGCGCCTTTTGTCGTCGTTTTTGCTTGCTATGGCTAAAGTGTTTTTGTGCTCCAGCATGGCCATTTTATGGGAGATTATTACGTCAATCGGATAATTTTGTGTCCATTTGTGGCGGTACTGCGTCGTGTTGTGTCTGTTGCTGGCTGTTTTTTATATCTACCCATGGTCAGCTTCTTTGGGGTTGTTTTGCATGTATTGTGTCTTTGTGTCTACCTGAGGCCTGTACTACGAAGGGAGTTTAACCTCCTCTGATTTAACTCGGGGTTATTAAGGAAAGTCGGGACTGACAAATCCTGACTGCCTCGATCTGTGTTAAACGGTACTATGACGGTAGTTCAGATGTCGGTAACTTGAGTCGGTGTTAACTTAATCAGAGTTGGTGCGTTTGCATAAAACGGGCGTGCACAGTATCTCTCAGATGAAGAGCGCACGTTAATTCTGTCAGTTTGTGAGTAATTTAAAGAGACTAACGACAAAATGTAAAACTGCGGCTGCCAACAAAGACAGGGAGACTTGTCACATATTCCCTGGGTTCTTTATCTGTAATATGAGATGCAAGGACACGGAAAATATGTGATAGATTTTAAGATACTTGTATACTCTGTGTATACTACTTGTATACTACATATATACATATGTATGAATGCTGTTATTAATGCTGTTATGTTCAGTATGAACTTCATGTTAACAGTATTTCAGCCTCAGTGGAAATCTGAACCTGGATGAAATAGAAACATCCTATAAAGTGCTACACATTCATATTTCCCATCATTAATACTGCATGTTTTGGTCTGTAGTCTACAATTACCCCCATTTAAATTATTCTTCAAATCGATAATATGCAACACTAATGACGCTAAATTCTGCCACTTGAAAAAATACAAATGAAGTAACTGAAATTAAAAATGGAAAATACAGAGCATTAAAAAACACCATTTATTTGGTCCACATACTGCTACCATCCACTACTTTTTTTTTTTTTTTTTTTTTTTTTTTTTTTTTTTTTTTTGGGTGGGGTTCGGGCGTGGGGGGGACTGACAGTCTTTAGACAACCCCTGTCCTGCAGAGTCAGCATCTCTCAGTCATTGTGCCAGTATTGATTGGTTGCTCCACCTGTGGGGCGGTACTTAGGTATAAGTAACACCGGTAACACCAAGTTAACCACGAACATACACTGCTCGGAGCAGTTTAGAGACGCAGTGTAAATTACCATGGCAGCAGACCCCGGGTAAAACCTATCCACCTTTCGTAGTACAGGTTAACCAGGAAGTTACACCTGACGTCACTAAGTTACTCCTGAAGTTACCCTGATAAGCCAGTAACCTCGTTTCGTGGTACAGGCCTCAGGCCATTTAATGTGTCTTTGTGGTCATTTTGTGTTTCAGTTTGGTAGTTAAACATTTTGTTGTGATCGCTTTGTGACTCAGTTTTGTTTTTTTGTTTTTTTTTTTTGCCTCTTACAAACCAAACACGTATGTGTCCTAAAGATTTATCCAGTATGAAAAAATGTGTTGATTAGCTGAATTACTAATGTTAGTAAGTGTTATTTAAATCTAGTAAGTGTTATTGTTTAAATCCTTGGTATTTAATGAGTCTGATATTGAATATAATAATATCTGATTGATCATGTCTATAAATTGCCAGAAAATAGTACTAGATATAATAATTTTAAAACGCAAATTAGTTGTCAGTTTTCTGCCTGTGGACTTAAGTATAATTACAAATTCCACAAGTTAAAATACTCCTTATAAAATTTTACTGAAGAGAAAGTTTTTATTACACAATTCACAGTAATATACATGATTCTCCCAGAGATTAGTTGACAATTATCATAGAAATTTAAGATAATCATGCAAGTTAATGTTTCCCAAATATTTATTGTTATTGATTCTTAAAGATGTGATGCTTTTTTCTTGTCATATGTGACATTAAACAGCCAATTTTCTGAGACACTCCTCAAATCTTTGTTAAATATACAACATTACAGCTGAGCCAGAACATTTATCTGTGTTTTCATGGTTAAGCATAGGTAGTAGTGTATTGATCATTGTTCTTTCTATGTTTCTTATAAAATTTTACTGAAGAGAAAGTTTTTATTACACAATTCACAGTAATATACATGATTCTCCCAGAGATTAGTTGACAATTATCATAGAAATTTAAGATAATCATGCAAGTTAATGTTTCCCAAATATTTATTGTTATTGATTCTTAAAGATGTGATGCTTTTTTCTTGTCATATGTGACATTAAACAGCCAATTTTCTGAGACACTCCTCAAATCTTTGTTAAATATACAACATTACAGCTGAGCCAGAACATTTATCTGTGTTTTCATGGTTAAGCATAGGTAGTAGTGTATTGATCATTGTTCTTTCTATGTTTCTCTTTGATTCCCTCCAGGCGTCACCACTTCACCCACGACATCATCCGTGATGGCTGAGACGTCGTCCACAATCACAGAGATGACATCCATGATAGCAGAAACATGCATGAGGGAGACATTGTCCATGACTCGCAGAGACGTGCAAAAATCGCATGCAGAGTCTTCGTACAAAGAAGTTCTTTGAGACCAGGTCAGTGGCCTGCAGGTAATTCACAAACAGCTCTACATCAACTGCCAACACAGAGCACTGACATTAAATGATGTGTCTTCAGTAATTGATGAAGTCTGAATAGTTTGATTTGTCACAAAAAGACTTCACTCATTGTTAGTTTATTTATATTATTCATGAACGCGCAGTTCAAAGAAAACAAAGAATTTAAACATCAGCTCTCTGTCTCTCTCCCTTGCTCTTTTTCTCTCTAATTCTCACACTTTCTCTCTTTCTGTTTCCTTCCCCTTCTCTTTCTGCCTCCAAGCAAATACTTGACATTCTTGGTTTAAAAAAATATGTATCAGAATAGTTATCAATGTTTTGTCTGTGGACAAATTGGCTGTAGCTCTAATCATCTCCTCACCAAACAATATCAGTCACATTAGAACCCGCAAATGCTATATTTTGGGTCTTGGATTTATATTGTTAATGATCAATCAAAATGGGATTGAAAAATATCTTAAGTTTTCTTGTACATAACACATACAACACAAGTTAAAATCCTGCATTCAGAAATGGATTTAACTGATAGTGTTTATTTTTGTTGTGCAGTTCACGGTAACATACATGATTGCTTCAGTGATTGGTTGATAGACACACAATTAATAATCATCTTACTTTTTCCCAAATAGTTGTTGTTGGTGGTTCTTCAGGAGGTGATGAAGGCTTGACAGTGCAACCATTTCACTTGCATCCATGCAAACTGTAAAATGTATTAAGGAGCGCACGTGCGAATAAAAAGTAATACAAAATTAAGCCCAGTGTTCTCCCTACTATTGTCTTTGCAGGGCGGCCCATTTGCAGTGTTGTGGTTCAGCTGTAATGTTGAATATTTTCCTGTGTTTTCATGGTTAAACTATTGATGAGGAACAGATAGTACCGTACTGATTATTTTCCTTTGTATGTTTCTCTGTGATTGTCTCCAGGTGTTACCAGTTCGTCCACGACATCATTGACAATCAACAAAACGTTGTCCATGATTGCCGAGACATGGTCCATGATCGGAGAGACGTTGTTGAGGATGAGGGAGGCTTTGTCCACAATCGCAGAGACCTTATCAAAGACGAGGGAGACATTGTCCATGATCAGAGACATTGCCTATGATTTACAGAGACATGGACGTAAGTCGGTAGCGACGGAGTTCCCCAATTTGAAGACATCATCTGTGTTCAGGGAAACATTGCCGATGATCAGACAGACACTGTCTAAAATCTCAGAGACATTATCAGAGTCGTAGTCCTCAATCACGGAGACATTATACACGACAATGCACGCAGAGTGTCTTCATACAATGAAGAAGACCAGGACAGAGGCCTCTAGATAACACAAACAGGTTTACATCAGCTGTCCAACACAGAGCATGCACAGTAAATTGTTTATGTTCAGTATTCAGTACATCAGAAACATGTAACAATAGAAATAATCTGCAATTTAAAATAATGTTTATGTAATAATGTTAATGTATTAATAGAAGTAATGTAAAAGTAATTAACAATACAATATCAATTATAAATAAAATATTGGAGTGAGTTGTTAATTAATGTGGTTCTTAACTATTGGTCAGAGGGTGATTTTAAAAATATCTTCGCTATAACAATCAGTTCTACACTTATTTACCTAAATGAAAATTCCTTTGAAAACAACACAAAACAAAGACATTTTAAATATGTGTTAATAGGAAGAAGGTTGCAATGTGAAATACTGATTTTTTTATGTGACCATCTGTGGTGGAAGAATACTTTTACTATGACATTTTTTCACCATTTCTGACGCCTTATACTATATTTTTTTATCATTTTTGATGTCATACTACTATGACATTTTTAATGGTTTTTGACACCTTAATATACTATATTATTTGAGGGTTTTCTCAATACTATGACATTTTTTTAATGGTTTTTGACACCATATTATACTATGATATTTATTGCCCATTATTGATGCCTTATGTATACTGTGCCATTTTTTGACGCTTTTTGACGTCTGCCTGTACTATGACATATGATCTTAAAGCAGCCATCTTACCTTTGTTTTCCACAGACACACATATTCACACACTCCATGCCTTTTCTTAATGTTGTAGTTTGTGGCTTAGGCTAGATTTTGTGTTTGACATTTCATGTTGGTGTTTTGCGATTTCATACATTATTGTGTACATAGTCCTGTTTATACTGTTCATTTTGTGTATAATTTTTACATATCATTATATTTTCTTGTTTATATCACGCCTTCTCCTATTTTTTCTGCTGCAACACTGAATTTCCCTGCTGTGAGTAAATAAAGATTTATCTCAAATAAATACTTCTGAACACTGAATATTTTGCCAGTCTGCTTAATATTGTATGAAATTGAATATTTTTAGCCACAGGTCACTTGTAGCCAGAGGTTAGGGTTAGGGTTACAGATTTTAGCCACTTCCAGCTATGGGTTAGGGTAGGGTTAGGGTTAGGGTTATAGATTTTAGCAACAAGCAGCCAGAGGTTAGGGTTAGGGTTACAGATTTTAGCCACTTGCAGCCAGAGGTTAGGGTTACAGATTTTAGCCACTTCCAGCTAGAGGTTAGGGTTAGGGTTAAGGTTATAGATTTTAGTCACTTGGAGCCAGAGGTTAGGGTTAGGGTTATAGATTTTAGCAACAAGCAGTCAGAGGTTAGGGTTAGGGTTACAGATTTTAGCCACTTCCAGCTAGAGGTTAGGGTTAGGGTTACAGATTTTAGCCACTTCCAGCTAGAGGTTAGGGTTAGGGTTACAGATTTTAGCCACTTCCAGCTACAGATTAGGGTTAGGGTTAGGGTTATAGATTTTAGCAACAAGCAGTCAGAGGTTAGGGTTACAGATTTTAGCCACTTGCAGCCAGAGGTTAGGGTTAGTTACCTAGTTAGTTATTAAGCTTTAAGCCTCCGTCACACATCTTAATTGCAAGCTGCAAATAGAGAATAGTTGGCATTTCTGTATTGCAAAACAATTTTTGTGAAATTAATTTGAAAATAGACAAACTCAAAAGTTAAGCTGCAAAGCACATTTAATGTAGCGATGACCACATATGAGGATATGCTTACTAAAAACTCTCTGAACATGTTTAAGAACATTTAATTGCTTTTGTTTCTTGTAATACTAAAATTGACCTCTTACAGAGACAGTATGACATTTTCTGACAGTGACCTAACGCTAACCCGTTCATTATTATGACATTTTTTGACCAATTTTTATACCTTACTATACTATAACAGTTTTTGACCATTTCTAACACCTTAGTATATGGTGACATTTTTTTGATCATTTTTGATGCCTTACTATACTATGCCATTTATGACATTTTTTGACCAAATTTCTTGCCTTACTATGCTATGACATTTTTTGATGATTTTTGATGCCTCACTATACTATGACATTTTTTGACCATTTTTCACCCCTCACTATACTATGATATTTTTTGATGATTTTTGATACCTTACTGTACTATGACATTTTTTGATGATTTTTGATGCCTTACTATACTGTGACATTTTTTGACCATTTTTCACCCCTCACTATACTATGACATTTTTTGACCATTTTTCACCCCTCACTATACTATGACATTTTTTGACCATTTTTCACCCCTCACTATACTATGACATTTTTTGACCGTTTTTCACCCCTCACTATTCTTATGTAATTTTTTGATGGTTTTTCACCCCTCACTATACTACGACATTTTTTTGGACCATTTTTCACCCCTTACTGTACTACAACATTTTTTCACCATTTTTGATGCCTGATGGTTTTTGACGCCTTACTATACTATGACATTTTTTGATCATTTTTCACCCCTCACTATACTATGACATTTTTTGGCCATTTTTCACCCCTTACTATACTAAGACATTTTTCACCCCTCACTATACTATGACATTTTTTTAATTATTTTTGACACCTTACTGTACTATGACATTTTTTGATGATTTTTGATGCCTTACTATACTGTGACATTTTTTGACCATTTTTGATGCCTTACTATACTATGACATTTTGACCATTTTTGACCCCTCACTATACTATGACATTTTTTGATTATTTTTGACACCTTACTGTACTATGACATTTTTTGATGATTTTTGATGCCTTACTATACTGTGACACTTTTTGACCATTTTTCACCCCTTACTGTACTATGACATTTTTTCACCATTTTTGATGCCTGATGGTTTTTGACGCCTTACTATACTATGACATTTTTTGATGATTTTTGACACCTTACTGTACTATGACATTTTTTGATGATTTTTGATGCCTTACTATACTATGACACTTTTTGATCATTTTTGACCCCTCACTATACTACGACATTTTTCCACCATTTTTGATGCCTTACTATACTATGACATTTTGACCATTTTTGACCCCTCACTATACTACGACATTTTTTGATTATTTTTGACACCTTACTGTACTATGACATTTTTTGATTATTTTTGATGCCTTACTATACTGTGACACTTTTTGATCATTTTTCACCCCTCACTATACTACGACATTTTTTCACCATTTTTGATGCTATACTATGACATTTTGACCATTTTTGACCCCTCACTATACTATGACATTTTTTGATGATTTTTGATGCCTTACTATACTGTGACATTTTATGACCATTTTTGATGCCTTACTATACTATGACATTTTTTGACCATTTTTCACCCCTCACTATACTAAGACATTTTTTCACCATTTTTGATGCCTTACTATACTATGACATTTTTTGAATATTTTTGACACCTTACTGTACTATGACATTTTTTGATGATTTTTGATGCCTTACTATACTGTGACATTTTATGACCATTTTTGATGCCTTACTATACTATGACATTTTTTGACCATTTTTCACCCCTCACTATACTAAGACATTTTTTCACCATTTTTGATGCCTTACTATACTATGACATTTTTTGAATATTTTTGACACCTTACTGTACTATGACATTTTTTGATGATTTTTGATGCCTTACTATACTGTGACACTTTTTGATCATTTTTCACCCCTCACTATACTACGACATTTTTCCACCATTTTTGATGCCTTACTATACTATGACATTTTGACCATTTTTGACCCCTCACTATACTATGACATTTTTTGATGATTTTTGATGCCTTACTATACTGTGACATTTTATGACCATTTTTGATGCCTTACTATACTATGACATTTTTTGACCATTTTTCACCCCTCACTATACTAAGACATTTTTTCACCATTTTTGATGCCTTACTATACTATGACATTTTTTGAATATTTTTGACACCTTACTGTACTATGACATTTTTTGATGATTTTTGATGCCTTACTATACTGTGACACTTTTTGATCATTTTTCACCCCTCACTATACTACGACATTTTTCCACCATTTTTGATGCCTTACTATACTATGACATTTTGACCATTTTTGACCCCTCACTATACTATGACATTTTTTGATGATTTTTGATGCCTTACTATACTGTGACACTTTTTGACCATTTTTGACCCCTCACTATACTATGACATTTTTTGATGATTTTTGATGCCTTACTATACTGTGACATTTTATGACCATTTTTGATGCCTTACTATACTATGACATTTTTTGACCATTTTTCACCCCTCACTATACTATGACATTTTTTGATTATTTTTGACACCTTACTGTACTATGACATTTTTTGATGATTTTTCACCCCTCACTATACTACGACATTTTTCCACCATTTTTGATGCCTTACTATACTA
Source organism: Lates calcarifer (assembly GCF_001640805.2). Lineage (NCBI taxonomy): Eukaryota > Metazoa > Chordata > Actinopteri > Centropomidae > Lates > Lates calcarifer. Next base: position 18,866,361 of record NC_066849.1, on the reverse strand, counting down.
TGACATTTTGACCATTTTTGACCCCTCACTATACTACGACATTTTTTGATTATTTTTGACACCTTACTGTACTATGACATTTTTTGATGATTTTTGATGCCTTACTATACTGTGACACTTTTTGATCATTTTTCACCCCTCACTATACTACAACATTTTTTCACCATTTTTGATGCTATACTATGACATTTTGACCATTTTTGACCCCTCACTATACTATGACATTTTTTGATGATTTTTGATGCCTTACTATACTGTGACACTTTTTGACCATTTTTGACCCCTCACTATACTATGACATTTTTTGATGATTTTGATGCCTTACTATACTATGACATTTTTTGACCATTTTTCACCCCTCACTATACTGTGACATTTTATGACCATTTTTGATGCCTTACTATACTATGACATTTTTTGACCATTTTTCACCCCTCACTATACTATGACATTTTTTGATGATTTTTGATGCCTTACTATACTATGACAGTTTTTGATCATTTTTCACCCCTCACTATACTACGACATTTTTCCACCATTTTTGATGCCTTACTATACTATGACATTTTGACCATTTTTGACCCCTCACTATACTACGACATTTTTTGATTATTTTTGACACCTTACTGTACTATGACATTTTTTGATTATTTTTGACACCTTACTATACTATGACATTTTTTGAATATTTTTGACACCTTACTGTACTATGACATTTTTTGATGATTTTTGATGCCTTACTATACTGTGACACTTTTTGATCATTTTTCACCCCTCACTATACTACGACATTTTTCCACCATTTTTGATGCCTTACTATACTATGACATTTTGACCATTTTTGACCCCTCACTATACTATGACATTTTTTGATGATTTTTGATGCCTTACTATACTATGACATTTTTTGAATATTTTTGATGCCTTACTATACTGTGACACTTTTTGACCATTTTTGACCCCTCACTATACTATGACATTTTTTGATGATTTTTGACACCTTACTGTACTATGACATTTTTTGATGATTTTTGACACCTTACTATACTATGACATTTTTTGACCATTTTTGACCCCTCACTATACTAAGACATTTTTCCACCATTTTTTGATGCCTTACTATACTATGACATTTT